>NW_011966768.1:12292-25822 GCF_000949405.1 Vollenhovia emeryi | reverse complement strand
CACAAGCATTGCAAGAATATTGTGCTTTACAGACATACGCAAACCCGATACAAAATATGTCCGATCGGGCCTGTGTCCGATCGAGTCCGTGTCCGATCGGTTATGTGTGCAATCAGGACAATCCCAATGCAGTGTCCAATCTTGCAATGCTTGTGTTCAATAATGCGGTGTCCAAAAATGCGGTGTCCAATAATGCGGTGTTCAATAATGCTTGTGTCCGATAATGCGGTATCCAATAATGCTTGTGTCCAATAATGCGTGTCCAATAGTGCGTGTCCAATCGAGCGGTGTCCAATCGTTACGTGTCCAATAGAAGGTCACCCCTTTCTGGGTGGTAAGCCGTTGTTTGGATCTTTTTTATTTTTAATAATGTGCACGTACTCTTGAATACGTCTCTTAGGAAATTGGTACCTCGATCGGTCGATACCTTTTCGGGTATGCCGTGGATTCTAGGATTATTCTTGTTACGAACATTTTTGCGACCGTGACTGCTTCCTGATTCGGTATGGGGATTGCCTTACTAAATTTCGTTAGACCGTCTTGGAACGTCGGTACAAGTATATTTCTTTCCCTGTGTAGTCGTTGTCAACGGTCCTATTATATCTAAGGCACATTTTTTCGAATGGCCTATCTGGCGTGTCTGTTATCACCAGTGGTACCTTGTTCTTCGTGACAATTTATTTTTCTGACACTTTTCGCATTTTGAAATGTGCTCTTCCACATCCTTCGTTAACCCTTTCCAATTATGAGTCAACCGAATTCTTCGTATTGTGCGTTCCACTCCTCGATGTCCTCCCACAGGCGCATCATGGTATTCGTACAGTATTTTCTTCTTTTCCTCTTCTGAATATTCGCGTTCCGTCGTTGTGTCTGTTTCTTCGACGGTGTGTTTACGTGTCGGCAACGTGTCGACTGAGCGCGTCAGCATTTTTGTTTATCTCACCTGCCTTGTGTACGATTACGTAGTCGTACTCCTCTAATTTTAATCGCCACCTTATTAGGCGCGATTTCTTCGGTCTCGCTTTGGGCGACTTCCTTTATGGTTACTCGCGGCATCGGCATCTCTATCGCCGCGTCTGTAGTATTTAAAATGCTTGCTGCGCATATAAAATTTTTTGGTTCCACCAGGCAATTTGACCTATGAATACCCCTGGTCGTGTGGTCCTCGGCTTGTATTGTGCCGATCATATTCTTATCAGTAGCCACTTGTACGATCGTTTCACTTCGTGGGTTTAGTGCTATTTTACAGTATGGGTACAGTTTTAAGACTCGCTGTCCTATTGTTACCTGTTTTCTTCCGTAGTTGCACTTAGCCTTTTGCTTCTTTACAAAATCGACTCCAATGATTCCATCATATTCCATTGGGGGAAGTCATCCTTCGCGACATACATGGCGTGTTTTATTCGTGCTTCTTTCAGCTTTATCGTCGCGTTGATTTTTCCTAAGGTCTTTACCTCGTGACCTGTTATGCCTGTTAACGTTACTTAGTTTTCTTTGATGAGCGTTTCGCCCTTTAAGTGTTTCACTTTAATTAGTGATATTGCGGCACCTGTGTCAAATAGCATCATGCTCACTTTTCCTCGCTTCGTTTCCTGAATGGGCAGGTTAATCAAATCTAAGCCCGTGTTACGTCTCGGTGTATCTTTCGCGTGTGCAACCTGATACTTGAATTTAAAACGGTCGGAAGCGAGGAAGCGCGTCCGGTTCGAGATTTAATGTTTTCACCCCAAGGTTTAAAAATTGAAAACCGTAAGCAAACGCGCGCCGTCGCTTCTGAACGTTTAACTTTTTAATATTAATAATTTTACACCTCTCTTCGCGTTCGCGATGCTCGGCGACGCGAGATACCCGAGCGGTAGCGAAAACGAGACAAACTGGGTCGATTCGCTAACTCGCCGGCGCTGATATAGACACAAAATCACACGCGTCCCGGTAACGCCGCTGTCCCCGCTGCCGTTCTCGTTAAAAGAGAGGTGCGCGACGACGAATACATTGATTTAAAACGGTCGTAAGCGAGGAAGCGCCTCCCGTTCGAGATTTCGTATTTTCACCCGGTGTAAAAATTCAAAAACCGAAAGCGGACGCGCGCCGTCGCTTCTGAGCGTTTAACTTTTTAATTTACACAATTGTACACACGTTCTCACGTTCGCGACGCTCAGCGACGCGAGATACCCGATCGGTAGCGAAAACGAGGCACAAACTGGGTCGGTTCGCTAACTCGGCGGCTGATATAGACACAAAATCACACGCGTCTCGGTAACGCCGCTGTCCCCGCTGCCGTTCTCGTTAAAAGAGAGGTGCGCGACGACGAATACATTGATTTAAAACGGTCGAAAGCGAGGAAGAGCGTCCCGTTCGAGATTTCACGTTTCGACCCGAAGGTCTAAAAAGTGTAAACCGAAAGCGGACGCGCTCCGTCGCTTCTGAACGTTTAACTTTTTAATTTACACAATTTTAGACCTATGCGCGCGGCCCGACGCGTACTCCAAGGTGCGTGCCTACCTCGACACGGGTGCACCGTCCGACGTCGGCGGAACGCGCGGTACACGTCGCGGAAGGATCCAACGTGGAACGGCATTCGGGAACCACCCCGCCAGGAAACACCCCGATGGATAACGCTTCTGTCTACACGCTAGAAGGGGGAGAAGAAGATTCCGTTAGAACGCGAGACAACTACCACGCGCTAACGTAGCGTAGCGAGAACGTGGCGTTAATCGTACACCGCTGCGACGGTGAAAAATAATGAGCCACCGAGAGGAGCATATACCAACCTGTGTGCACCTGCACTTACCGACGCCGCGGACCAAGGGGAGCCCCGCTACCACCCGGAGGAGGAGGAGGAAGAGGAGGAGGAGGACGACGGAGTCTCTCACCAGGAGCTTCGAAGAAGCGGCAGCGGGATCGCCCAGCGTCACCCAGCAGCAGCAGCGGCGAATGAAGCGGCTACGCCGATCCGACGGCGCGGAGCACGGAGCACCGAGCCACGCGCACGTCGCGTCGTCCATCCAGGGAGCACGAAGGCCGCGCGGGGGGTGAGAGTAAGACACACTCGCGCAAACAGCACCACCACCACCGGGCGCAACCGGAGCACCCGGAAAACTAGGTTAGGTCCACCGGGTCAGCCGGTGGCAACGGCGCGGGCCCACGGCAGGCCCGCGGATGCAGCGGACACACACACACACACACACACACACGAACCGCCGTTAATTACACCGGGACGAACAACAATCCGCGCACGGAACACTCGTATGTAAGGATTTTACTGAAAAGATCCTAGGCCTTCCCTTAATTTGTGTCAGGACGCTCGGGTAGGTCGGGAGGTAGCACAGGGAAAATGCAGTGATCTTCTTTTCACAAAGCGGTCCTTTATTCGTGGCCGGTAACGAGGCCGGCTCCATACAGATATGGCGGGGCCACGCACAGTCCGCGTGACTCCGTTCGCCTTGCTCCGACTTCACCGCTCCGCTCGGTGGTGCACTCGCGCGCCTCGGAATCCGCTGATTCAGCACCTGCCTACTCCGAAGCTCGCTACGGACTCTACTCCGGCGTGTACTCCGGTCTTTCCACGTGTCTCCGGCTACCGTTACGCGACTCCGATTTCGACTCTGCTGGCGCTCGAATACGTCTCCGCTCCGACTCGAATCCGCCTCTACTCCGTCCCGAATACGACTCTCGACTCCTTTCTCTTCGCGCCGCGCGAACCGAAAAAACCCCCGTGTGACACCTCGCGGGCGTTCCTGTATTTACTTGTAGCCAACTGTCGCTAAATAAAACTACTGTTACTCGCCAAGTGGCAACTTCGAAATCACTATTTCCCTATTTCCCTTTCTTATTTCGTACGAGGCACCGCGGAGAGCACGTCGGGGAAGCCCCTCCGTGTGACACCGCGACGACAAAGTCGAGACGGAGCGAAGCGGAGACAGCGAGTAAAGGCGCGTCCACGCACGTAGGGCGCATCCGCATCGTCGCGACGGTCAGAGACGGCGTAAGCGCGATTGGCCCCCCCGTTAGCCACGGCATTGGCCAGCTACTCCGAGCGCACGAAATGGCGGCCAATATCTCAAAATGGCCGAAGGAAGATCATCAACCATCTCACCACGCGCGATACTCATCGGCGAACCAGGAACAAACCAACTCGTGTCGGAGCGTGCGCGTCGGAAAAGATGCCCGCCGAATACAACAGTGTCCAGGGACGGGGCAAACGCGTGCGCGCGACAGTCCTCGAAACGACGAGTCAAGTTACAGAGCGTAATCCTGTAGCGATAAAATAGCTTCTGAACATTTAACTTTTTAATTTACATAATTTTACACCTCCTTTAACGTTCGCGACGCTTCGCGACGCGAAATACACGAGCGGTAGAGGAAACGAGGCACAAAATAGGTAGATTCGCTAAGTTTGCGGCTGATATCGACATAAAATCACACGTATCTCGGTAACGCCGCTATCCCCGATGACGTTCTCGTTAACAGAGGTGTGCGACGACGGATACTCGAATTTAAAACGGTCGGAAGCGAGGAAGCGCGTCCCGTTCGAGATTTCATGTTTTCCCCCGGCGTAAAAATCGAAAACCGAAAGCAGACGCGCGCCGTCGCTTCTGAGCGTTTAACTTTTTAATTTACACAATTGTACACCTATTTGCACGTTTGCAACGCTTCGCGGCGCGAGATGCTCGAGCATTATTGAAAAGAAGGCAAAAAAGGGGTCGATTTGCTAAGTTTGCGGCTTATTTCGACGCAAAATCGCATATGTCGGAAAAGGTCCTAGCTTAGCGCGTTAGTTATTTTGCGTTTTCTTTATATGGTTGGCACCACAGAGATGTCTAGAGTGGAAGGGGAGAAGGAACGGACGCTCCCCCTTTTGTAACGGTTTAGTAGTTAGTTGTCCTTGGACGAGCGAAGCTAGTGTAACGCCTACAGTTTCCAGGCAATAAAAGCCATAAAAGTGAGTTCGTTGTTAACGGCCTGTCGACGAGATCGTAGTCGACCGCCTATCTCCAAATACCTCGATCCCGACTATCCTGATATTAACATTGTGGCGACCGTGACAGGACTGTGAAAAGGATAGTCGCGGGATTTGTACAGCGCGAGAAACGTGAGTCCAAGATGGAAGCCGCAAAGAAGGCTCGCACCGTAATGCGAGGGGCGTTCACACGCGCGCTCAACGAATTGGGGGATAGGATCAATGAGGCTGCGACGAGTGATACGAGTGTAAACGAGTTACAAGTATATTTGCAAGTGCTCGAAGATAAGAACAAGGCTTTGGAGGACGCTAACTCGGTTTATATCACGCATATGACAAAGGCAGAAGAGGTGAACGAAGAGGCAATCGAAGCGGAAATAAAGAGCAATGACGAGTATAAACGCAAATATATCCGTGCGCGGATGGAAGTCATGACGCGTTTGTCCACCGTCACGAGCAAGGCCGGAGATAGCACGGAGAATCGGACGACTGAAGTGCTTCCCGTCAACGCCAAAGCTACGATGAAGTTGGCTAAAATCGAGTTGAGAAAATTCAATGGAGACGTTAGAGAATGGCTACCATTTTGGTCACAGTTCAAGAAGATACATGAAGATGCCACCATCAACAAAGGGGATAAGTTTCAGTACCTCATACAAATGATGGCATCACAATCGCGTGCAGCAGAACTGGTGGGCAGTTTCCCCCCCGGTTGAAACGAACTATGACAGTGCGATCGCGAGTCTGAAAAATCGATTCGGTCGAGACGAAGTGCTTGTGGAGGTGTACGTGCGCGAGCTTCTCAAGCTAGTTATGAAAAACGTCATGAAGCCAGAAGACCGGATGCCGTTGTCCAGTTTGTATGACAAGATAGAGGCCCAGTTACGAGCTCTCGAATCACTCGGTGTGACATCAGACAAATGCGGGGCCATGTTGCTGCCGCTGGTCGAGTCCTCTTTACCAGAGGAACTTTTGCGGGCTTGGCAGCGCCATCCCGTGCCGACTGAAGTGGAAGGAGAACCGAAGGAAGAACGTCTTACTCAACTAATCAAGTTTCTAAGCTCTGAGGTGGAGAACGAAGAAAGGATAACGATAGCCATGCATGGTTTCGACTTGAAGAGAGACGAACGCAAGACGTCGAAACAGAAACAACACTCGGATTCCTCAAAAAATACGCCGTCGGCTATTAGCCTGCACGCGCAGGGAAAGCCGAGCAAACCCATCAACTGTATGTTCTGTGAGAGTGAACACGCGAGCACGAAGTGCGAAAAGGCGCGGAAAATGACAATGGACGAGAAAAAGGCAGCTTTACAACGGAAAAACGCATGCTTTAACTGCTTAAGGATCGGGCATCAGAGTCGCGCGTGTCGCGGTAGTCAAAAGTGTGCTTTGTGCAGCCGTCGATACGTGGTGTTAATGTGTCCCGATGTAAACAGCCAAGGGAGTGTAGGGAGCAGCACCTCTGTCTCCCTTTTCTCTAGCGGTTGGCCCCCCTCGCGAGTTGTGGAAGCGAGAGGTTGGCGGAGCTGTAAAGAGTAAAAAAAAAGACTTGTAGGATCGTAGGATCTCAGTAGGATCTGATCCGGTATCAATAAAGCTTCCGTTGTCTAACACCAAGAAATAGTGTCTGTAGAAGTGTCCTATCCACGCATTAACCTGTCGGTAGTAGGCCGACGCGCGGAGAGTCGTATCCGACCTCCGCGACATACTCAATTCCTACAGGAGTGTACCGGCGACGCCATCTAACATAGACGACAGTAAAGAGAAAGTGCTATCCAATTCTAACCAAACCAGAGGAGCGGAGGTTATTTTACAAACGCTACATGCCAAAATTCGGAATGGCCGAGAAGAGTGCGTGGTGCGGTTGTTTTTCGATCCAGGTTCCACTCGATCTTACGTTTCTAAAGACATTGTTCGTCGCATGCAATATGAACCAATCAGTGAACACAAGCTCAGGCATTCGCTTTTCGGCAATGTCACGTCGAAGGTTAAGGAGCACAAGAAATATTTAGTTCACTTAGCCAGTCTGGACAATAGTTACTCATGTAACTTCAAAGCATTTGACGAAGAAGAAATATGCGCGGAAATTCCACTGTGGGAGAAGCAGCCGTGGATGGACGAATTGGCGGAGCTAGGCGTACAACTCTCCGACGGACCGAGTAAATGTGAGCACGCCGCACCTATTAGAGTTCTCATCGGAGCGGACAAACTGCGGGAAAACTGATGACTGGTCGCACGGTGCAGTTGAAGTGTGGTTTGTCTGCGATCGAGACATATCTTGGCTGGACCTTGATGGGTCAAGTTCCTAAACCTATTGCTAGTGATATTGCTGGGCAGGTTATTTCTATGTTTCAGCGTGAGGCCTGTGTGTCTGATCTCTGGGAGCTTGATGTGATCGGTATCAACGACCCGATTAAAGAGAAGTCTCGCAGAGATCATGACGACGAGGTTATGCAGCGTTTCGAGGAAACAGTCACCGTCAATAAGGAGGGGCGATATGAAGTGTGTCTTCCGTGGATAGAGACACATCTTGTTCTACCCGACAACAAGGAGTTAGCGGAGAGGAGGCTCATTACGACCGCGAGAAAGCTGAGATCTTCCATGATGTACGAGGAATACGACCGAGTCTTTCAAGATTGGTTGAAGGAAGGAGTCATCGAAGTGGTACCCGACCATGAAGTCGACAAGGAAGCACATTATTTGCCTCACAGGGGCGTAGTCAAAGAAAATAGTACCACACCGCTGCGTCCGGTGTTCGATGCGTCCGCGAAATGTAAAAACTTTCCATCACTTAATGAATGTTTAGAAAAGGGGCCCAATTTGATTGAGCTTATTTCCACTATTTTAATGCGTTTTCGTATGGAAAGAATCGGTGTTGTTAGTGACATCAGAAAAGCATTTCTGCAAATATGTTTAACTGAGAAGGATCGAGATTCATTAAGATTCCTGTGGTATGATGAACTAGGAAATATAATAGCTTATCGACATGTTCGCGTAGTTTTTGGTGTGTCGTGCAGCCCTTTCCTTTTAGGGGCGGTGATCGACCATCATTTGAAACGACTGTTTACAGACGAAAAAATGAAATTTAGGTTTAAGAACCCAGAGAAAAATCTTCCTAAGTTGATGGAAAGCTTTTACGTAGACAACTGTGTTACTAGTTTGAGCACAATGACCGAGGTCGAGCAATTCAGGTATGATGCGAGTCTTGCTATGAGTGAGGGAGCATTTGAACTTCGAGGATGGGAAAATTCTGGTTCGAAAACGGAAGGGAGAGATATATCGGTATTAGGCCTGATGTGGGATAAGAAAGAAGATACCCTACGACTAGTGGTTCCTTCGATTGAGGGGATCATGAACGAGAAAATTACGAAACGGCTTATACTCTCTTATTCCCATCGCGTGTTTGATCCGATCGGTTTGGTATGCCCTGTGATGATTACTCCCAAGCTTTTATTGCAACGAATCTGGGTTTCTAAAATCAGGTGGGATGACGAGGTTGATGACAAGATTCGGGACGAGTTTAAGAAATGGCTAAGCAATCTGTCTGAATTGAACGAGCTTCGGTTCCCTCGCTGGATGTTTGTATCAACAATGCGCGAGACTAATATAACGTTTCATGTATTTTGCGATGCCAGTAAAAAGGCGTATGCTGCGGTAATCTTTGCCCGCATGGAATGTGCTTCCGAAGTCAATATTTCTTTCGTTACGGCAAAGGCAAGGGTGGCACCAGTTGCTTCCATGACGATTCCTCGACTTGAACTTTTGGCAGCCTGCATGGGGGCCAGACTAGCGCGTTCCACTTTGAAATCCCTTAAAATGATCGATAAGAGAATTACGTATTGGAGTGATTCTAGCACCGTAGTATTCTGGATTCAACGCAATTGTCCCTGGGCCCCTTTTGTTGCCAATCGGGTCAGAGAGATCAGAAGTTTGTCGAGTCTTAGTGAATGGAGGCGCATTCCGGGGGACTTAAACCCAGCGGATTTGCCGTCACGTGGCTGTGCGCTTAGTGTGCTCCGTAGTGTGAATTGGTGGAGCGGTCCGGACTGGCTAAGAGGTAACGAATGTGAGTGACCAATCTCAAGTGTAACGTATTGCGAAGACGAAATAAAAAACGAAATACGCAAGACTGCTAATGTAAACAGGGAAATCCTGGAGTCAGAAATTATCGCGGAGATGGCTCAAATGAATAGTACCGGGAAAATAGATCCCTTTTATGTTCCTCAAGTCTCTAGTTTCCGTACGGTAGTGGGAGCTTTTGCTCGCATAAAGCGATTCGTTAATAATTATAGGTTGCGTAAATCCGACAAGTCAGGCGAACGTAAAAGAGGGAGGTTAACGCTAAATGAATTAAAGAGTGCGGAAAGAACTATTTTTAAGATTGTACAACATGAATCGTTCAGTGGGAGCGATGACATACAACTGCGTAATATGTATGTTTTTGTTGACGAAGACGGTTTGATCCGAACGAAATCGAAAATATTGGAGCGTGACGATGACTTTTCATTTCGTTGCCCAGTGGTTCTGCCGGGGGAGAACGAACTAGTTCGCATGATGATTCTTTATACTCACATACGGTTGGGACATGTCCCTGTCAGCACATTGCTCAATACCCTCAGGGAGAACCATTGGATAATACGCGGAAGAAAGGCCGCTCGCCATATTGTAAGGAAATGTGTTACCTGCGCGCGACAAAATGTACGACCTTTGAACGCGATAACAGCCCCTTTACCTAGGGATCGGGTTCGCGACGCTAGAGTGTTCGAGATCGTGGGGGTGGATTTTGCGGGCCCATTGTATCTCAAGGCTGAAGTTAAGGCCTGGGTCTGCATTTTTACCTGTGCGGTGTATCGAGCGGTACATTTAGAGTTGGTGTCGTCCCTTTCCGCGGAAAGGTTTATGGAGGCGTTTCGGAGATTCGTATCCCGAAGGGGACGGCCGAATACGGTATACAGCGATAACGGGACTAATTTCGGAGGTTTCAACAACTTGTTGAAACAAGTTGATCGAGAAAAAATCGAAGAGTTTTGTGTGTTACGTAAGATAGAATGGAGATTCAACCCTCCAAGTGCTCCCTGGTGGGGAGGCTGGTGGGAGCGGTTGATCCAGATTTTGAAACGCATGTTGCGAAAAATACTTGGCAAAGCTTGCTTGGGTTATGAAGAGATGTTTACCGTACTGTGTGATTGCGAATCCGTGATTAACGCTCGCCCTTTGACATATTTATCTGACGATCCTCGGGATCTGGCTCCTATTACGCCTAATTTATTTCTGCAAGAAATTCGCGAGGTAGGTTTGCCTGAATGTGATTTCGTTGACGGAGAAAGATTGAGGGGTAGGTTTAGATATCGGCAATTCTTAAAAGAAGAGCTACGTAAACGTTTTCGAGTGGAATACCTCGGGCAATTGAAATATGCTTCCTGTAGGAGATCCTTCGAGCATCGCCAGATAAAAGTTGGTGATGTTGTACTTGTTGGAGATGAGTGTAATAAGCGAATAGAATGGCCCTTAGGTCGAGTATTGGAGCTTTTCCCTGGGAAAGACGGGGTTGTGAGAGTCGTGCGTTTACGTACCGCAAGGGGTCTTCTGGTGCGGCCCGTTCAAAAATTGTATCATTTAGAAGTGGACACGGATATGGAACAGGAGGAGTTGAATAAAATCTATGATAAAAGGATTAACTCAAAATCTACCAATCGTAATATAAGGAGTGACAAGCAAATACAGGTATCAGACGTAGTGAAGTTAAGTGGTGAGAGTATGCCTCCTGTTCCATATACAACCCGAAGCGGACGTACTGTAAGATGTCCTGAAAGATTGTGAATTTCGTTTATGTTTCTTTTGATATCCACGGTGACAAGCGTGAATATCTAAAGGGGGGAGGATGTCGGAAAAGGTCCTAGCTTAGCGCGTTAGTTATTTTGCGTTTTCTTTATATGGTTGGCACCACAGAGATGTCTAGAGTGGAAGGGGAGAAGGAACGGACGCTCCCCCTTTTGTAACGGTTTAGTAGTTAGTTGTCCTTGGACGAGCGAAGCTAGTGTAACGCCTACAGTTTCCAGGCAATAGAAGCCATAAAAGTGAGTTCGTTGTTAACGGCCTGTCGACGAGATCGTAGTCGACCGCCTATCTCCAAATACCTCGATCCCGACTATCCTGATATTAACAGCATATACAGGGTGGGCCATTTTACGGGACCCACCCAAATTTCTCCGTTGTTAAGGCAGATACAAAAAAATGTTTCAGACAAAAGTTGTATAGTTTCGAGGGGGACATAAGATGGTACCATTGGTTTGACCGTGAAGAGTATTAGCTTTGACGAGGATGAAATCCGAACGTCTTCCGGGATGATAGGCACGCCCTGGTGGGTAGCTCGGTGCCGTTTTCCAGTGGTTGTAAGACCGACAGCCGTGGGTCCTCGCCGCAGAGACCAGCTGCGGTACTTTCGTGTTTCCAAAGAGGTCATCTCGCAAGAGATGAATGATACTGTTCTGATTGTAACTGACTCGATTTTGAGTCGAGGAGATTTTCGGTACTGAGAGAGCTTGTCACTGACTCGAGAGAGAGACAGAGAGAGAGAGAGAGAGAGAGAGAGAGAGAGAGATAGAGAGAGATTGAGACTGGCCAAGTCCCGAGAGAACATCCGCTCAATCGGAAGTTCGTGACAATACTGGCCGAACTGACGAGATTGCGTCAGCGGCCGCTCGTCGAAACTTGTCGACGAGAGAGAGAGAGAGAGAGAGAGAGAGAGAGAGAGAGAGAGAGAGAGTGCACAACAGAGAGAGAGAGAGCGCGTCAGCGCATGTTTCGAGGCCAAGGCCCCGTGCGGCTAGAGTTGTAGGCCGCCCGCTCTGTTTGAATTAAACTCTTGAGCGTTCCCACTCACTCTGAACGGAACGTTCATACTGATTTTCTGAACACCGTGAGTCCCCTTGCCTCTCGTGAGAGGCAAGGGGACTCACAGTAAACAAGCACCCCGAATCGTGAGAGGCAAGGGGACTCACGGTAAACAAGCACCCCGAAGGGAACAGAATTCTACTACGTCCACGTTGTTGTTCCTGGATACCGTTAAAAGTAGGATGATTCGTATTTCTCATGCATAACATGCATAACTACAGAGATTTGGGTGAAAAGTTGATTTGACTTTCGAATGATACCTAACGATCAACTTAACCCATAACATGACATTGTACAAGATATTTTGTACTTTATGTCAAAGTACTGCAAAGTACTGCTTCGGAGGCTCATAATTCGAAAATTACTCAATGAAAAAATATTTTATTATAGTGTTTTGGAAAGCTCTCGAGATAACCTACAAGAATATGTAACGAGAAATAGTAGGTTCCATTTAAGAAATTAAAGGTAACCTTCATGTGACCCTCAAATTACTCTTCAAGGTCAAACCAATGGTACCATCTTATGTCTCCCTCGAAACTATACAACTGTTGTCTGAAATATTTTTTTTGTATCTGCCTTACCAACGGAGAAATTTGGGTGGGTCCCGTAAAATGGCCCACCCTGTATATTTTTACAATATGACTCAGCCAGCGTGTTAATATTCATCCGGCTGGAAAGACAAGAAATTAGGTATAATGTTCAATAGAGAAGATTTTATATGAAACGATGTTAGCTTGATTTAGCTGTGAAACAAAATAAAAGATAATAAATTTTAGTAATTAAAGAGCAACGCTATTTGTGTGTCGACTATTCTGTAAAGCAGACAATATTCATGTGTTATAATTTCTCTAAAGGAAACAACATTTAAAGGAAAGAACATTCATGTCTTTCCTTTATACATAATTTCGATAAAGGAAAGAACATTAATGTATTATAATTTCTATCGAGGAAAGAACATTCGTGTATTTTAACTTTTCTGTTGAGCACAGAATATTCGTGTGTATTTATTATTCTGTCGAGCAGACAATATTCGCGTGTGATAATTTCTCTAAAGGAAACAACATTTAAAGGAAACAACATTCATGTATTTCAACTTTTGTGTAAAGCAGAGAATATTCATGCGTTATAATTTTTCTTAAGGAAAGAATATTCATGTATTTCAACTTTTTTGTTAAGCACAGAATAATCTTGTGTTTTTTATTATGTAAAGCAGAGAATATTCACGTGTTATAATTTATATTCAGGAGACAACATTTATGTATTTAACTTTTCTGTCAAACAGAGAATGTACCTATGACATGTTATAAATGACGTTAGAACCCACGTGGAGTCACAGTTGGCTGAAAATGATGCAATGACTATGTGCGAAGCAGAGAATACTCGTGTGCGAGACTTGTAATTTACACTTGTAATTATCAATTTGCTATCGAAAAGAAACCCACGTGGAATCACAATTGGTAGCACTGAGTAAAGGGTGAATGATGTAACAAGAGTGGCTGTTCTTGGTTCACGCGACTCTCCGAGGAGAGTCTTGCGTTTAAGCCCCGCCACCGCGTCAAGGTGACAGCCACGTCGGCAGGGAGGAAGGGTAGGAAGTCACAATGGATGGATGGATGGATGGATGGAAGGAAGACAACGTGAATAATTCAATAAACATAAGACTCGTGTCTGAATATATA
>NW_011966768.1:0-6715 GCF_000949405.1 Vollenhovia emeryi | reverse complement strand
TCTCGACTTTTTCGTATTAGAATTTTCGTCTCAAAATGTTACAAAGTACTTGTCATTAAAATATTTATCGCCAGTTTAGGTACACCCTGCAACATAAAAATGGTATACTGGTTACAATAGATTTACATGCCGCAAAGCCATACAGCACGCGTGTCTATGAGTCGTCTTTCAGACACACGTATCTAAAAGACGACTCAAGACAAATTAAATGTGTCTTCTCGACATGCATATTGAGAAGAAAGCATAAGAAATGTAGCCATGTATGTACTTTTTGTTATTCTCCTAATAATGTATCGATGTATCTGTGATATAATTGAGAGAAACAAATAGACGGTAATAGTCTACAGCTCCTCTAAAATATATCGGTAAAACATTTAATACATCTATCGCTTAATAAACATTACAAGGAGAATGAAATTCAATTATTATGAGAATAACAAGACGTACGTAGCTACTCGAAATACCGCGACGAGAAATATTTGCGTACAATCGCGTGTTAATGTGCTATAATGCGACCGTTTCGCTGTTTTGTCAACTCCTCGGCCGATATTCGCAGTCCGTTGTTATAATTCGGATCGGATCTCGAGCTCTTTTTTTGACACATGACACAGAGCCGTACTAACCTCTTTAGACAACACACTCGACAGGATGGAGACGGATGGAAATATAAAAATTGACTATATTTTCGAGTAGAGTTTGTTCCGCGATTGAAACTTTGGCCACGGTCAATGATATCTTTACACGATTGGCTGCATCTACGAGTATTAACCAATCGTACCGAGCGCGACCATGCATAGGTGGCGACGTGCGCACGCTCCGTGTGTACGCGGTTCTAAAGTCCAATGTCCACGATGCTAGAACTTGGTCCAAGTTCTAGCATCGTGGACATTGGCCTTAAGTACGACACAGAGTCAGGTGACAGCGATCCAATTGTTCGAGAGACCCCCGAGAGAGTAGAGGTAAGAGAGATAATATTGGTCGCGATAAATAGTATTATTAAAGAATATGATATTGAACCGCCAGCAAATATTAAAATTGAAGGGTGAATTAATCGACACCACTGGCAACAGGAAAACCTCCTTTATTCGCACTGTATTATTACAATTGCCAAATAGTATTATTACAATTGCCAGATACGGTCGTTGACGTGTCGTCGATTCAACAAGTTGTCATCTATTTCAGATTGAAATGGCGTGCTACAGCGTCGACCAAATAAATAAAAACCCGTGGCTGTCGATCCAGGACGTGGTTGGCGACGCCAAGACGTGGCCCCAATTCATACGTACTATGTTTTGGGACCGCAACTTTGTGGACCACAACCGTATGGTCGTGGTCAATTTTGCGATCCACGTGTCGGAACCTTTTTTGCACGAGGTTCTAGAGTTCACGCTAAAAACTGCGTACACGCCGGACAGGCGAAGGCAGATAACGGATAGATTCCGTTATTACAACCACGAGGTAAATGTTGAAATTGTTATGGATAACGACATCCGCTGACTCGATCGACGAGTTGTTTAATCGTTGCGTGCCTTTGCAGGAATTGGGCGAGATGCGACGTAGCCGTGCGTATAGCTACAACGTCCACTGTAAGTGCATGTTCAACCTCAATTTTGGTCCAGTGGATCCGTCAGTAAGACGAAGACAGTGAATGTTGTAATTGTATACATACTATACAGTGAGACACATGATACAATAAAAATGAAAATATACCTCGTACGTGTCCGTTATTCGGCAGCTCTCTCTCTCTCTCCCTCCTTCTTGGTCCGTACTCCTGTACTCTCCTGATTGGTAGTCTGAAATATTGGAAACGTTATTAGCAAGTAAATATTGATCCGTCGATCCTATGACGTTAAATACAAATTCTTATAGTCATAAGGCTTGTTTTCTATTGCTGCACTGGTCAACTAGTGCAGTAAGGTAGAATGAGAAAAATCTACTTGTCCTACTCAAACTTATTGCACTAGTTGACCAGTGTAGCAACAGAAAACAAGCCTATAGTATCGTAGCAACATTGTATATATAGGATAGAAAAGCTCGTGTACTTGGATAAATGAGATATGAAACGAAAGAAATGTATAGCTTTTTACTGGCAAAGAAATATAGATGGAGAGATATTCAAGATTATCGTTAAATATAAGAATAGACTGTTAAGGAGCCTTGACGAGCGAGCAACCGAATGAAATGCCAAGTATGCTTTTCTGTACAGCAGAGAATACAGTGTATGATTAGAATATACCCTAGTAGCACAGTGCATTGGCCAAATACAACCAAATATTGGGCCAATGTTTATCCAATGCACTGTGCTACTAGGGTAAATGTTTGATACTAGATGGATTTTGGTGTAAAGCAGAGAATACAGTATGATTTTGATACAAAATGTTTTATACTCTATACATGTTTCTGTAAAGCAGATAATTCAGTGTATGATTAGAATATAAATGTTACATACTAGTATGATTTAGAGAAGAAACGTTTAATACTCGATACATGTTTCTGTAAAGCAGATAATTCAGTGTATGATTAGAATACAAATGTTAAATACTACACGGAAAAAACAATGTAGCTGCTGTAGCTAAAACTTAGCAAACTAGGGACAGCTAATATTTCAGTTGTGATAGCTCAATATTTTGCTACTGTGCCTATTGTATTAGGTGCGACAGCAAACGGTTTGCTGTCGTAGCAAAATATTGAGCTATCACAACTGAAAATATTAGCTGTCCCTATTATGCCAAGTTTTAGCTACAGCAGCTACATTGTTCTTTCCGTGTACATGGATTTTGAGAGAATACAGTCTCATTTAGAGAAGAAAGGTTTAATACTCTATACATCTTTCTGTAAAGCAGATAATTCACTGATATAATTAGAATGCAAATGTTTGATACTAGATAGTGAATACAGTATGATTTAGAGAAGAAACGTTTAATACTCTATACATCTTTCTGTAAAGCAGATAATTCAGTGTAATATTAGAATATTAATGTTACATACTAGTATGATTTAGAGAAGAAACGTTTAATACTCTATACATCTTTCTGTAAAGCAGATAATTCACTGATATGATTAGAATATAAATGTTTGATACTAGGTAGTGAATACAGTATGATTTAGAGAAGAAATGTTTAATACTCGATACATGTTTCTGTAAAGCAGATAATTCAGTGTATGATTAGAATATAAATGTTAGATATATAGCGCGCGGGGCCCTACTTATCACGCGCGGAGCCCTGCGCGGACGAATGTAATGCGGTCAGAGAGCGAGCGCGCAAGGTTACAAGACAGACGTAAGGCTGAAATTACATGAACCGGAATAGGAGTACGGAATAGAGAGTGCGTTATGGAAACAGGCAATCAGCCTTATTCCGCATCATGTGATTTCAGCCTAAGGAAGGAGGCTCTCTGTATTTTTGTGAGAAATAAAGCAAGTGGTGCTACAGATACTAGATGGATTTTGGTGTAAAGAGGAGAATACAGTATGAAAATGTTTAATACTTGATACATGTTTCTGTAAAGCAAATAATACAGTGTATGCTTTGAATACAATATGTTACACACTCGATGGATTTTGCTGTCGAATAGACACAATACGGTGTACAGTTTGAGTACAGAATACGTATTTGTTGCGTAAAAACTTGATTGCGAGTGCGTACAATAGCATTAGCATTCCATCTTTTCTCATAGGCGTTTCCATGTGACCGCCTCTTTAGTCAGCCGCCTCTTTAGTCACCGCGCACGCGTGCGCCTGTACCGTATCTATGGCCAGCGAACGAGCTACAATGTCACGAGTAAGAGCGACGAAATACTCGTATATGTTTCCTACAGCGAGTAATACGATAATTCAAGTAGCGTGGCGTATAATACGATACTACAGATATAGTATTATTCAGCGAGTTAAAAATTACATGCTACGATTGTTAACATAGGTCCTTAGAGATATAAAATCAATTAGAGATTTAAGGTACAAGTAGCCAGTTGAATCAACGATGGAGAGAATTCATATATGCCTTTCCAACTTATATCCTGTGCGCCAGTTACATACCAGTCTTATATAACACAAGTTAATCCCCGTAAGTGGAAATGTTATCGTCAGTCAATTCCCTTCTTTATATATTATAATTTAACTGGCTACATACACAAAAGTTACATGTTCTCGATGCGCATTCAACTGCGAGTACTACAGCCAATAAAACATTTCGAGTAGCGAGTAGACTAAATTTTTACAATTCAAAGGAGCGGTAAAATATATGTCTGTAGCATACGTGTAATTGACGTTGACACGAGTTTTCAAAACGAAATACTTGCGATACAGCCGCAAATATTTCCTCTCGAATATCTTAATAGAGATGCGCAATCATTGGTTCGTTAGCGCGCAGGGTCGTTGGCACGCAGACTTGTTGCCGCGCAGGCGCGTTGGCGCGCAGGTGCATCTCTTACTCGAGCATCTCTACACCGGTCGTAACTCGTGTCTCGCATACGTATCTCGACACCGCAAGGAGACGGACGACGTAAAACTGTTCCAGAAGACGCACTTGTTCCAGAAAGAAAGGTACGTTTGATATCGGCAATCTGGAAAATTGTTCCTATTGCTCGCGGTATATTGTATCAACGCTACGTGATTTTTTTTCAGATATCGCAATGTCTCGCCAGCAAAATTTTTCTTACGACGAGAAGCTGCGGTTCCTCGTCCTTCTTAAAGGTAGCAAGGCGCTTCGCCCGAGTCCATACATGGACACGAGAGGAAGAGATAAGGCGTGGAGGAAGATCGAACGTACGTTCAATAACGATTCACAGGCGTCCGGTATACATAGGAACGTCGAGAGCCTGAAAAATCTGTGGAAAAATTTACAAAAGGCCGCCCGTAAATCGACAGGTATGTCATTATAAATATCAATAACATTCCCAAGTAGAACATATTAGTCGTGAAAACATCAAGATGACATCATTTTTGGATCGTTCTCTATGCATCATGGTGACGTCAAAACAGCCCACCGAGAGCACCTATTTGTTAAATCATTAATGTAGTTGTTTCGCAACAGTACCTTCTTCCAGACAGGAACCAGCACTCAATTATTACAATGATATATCCTGATGCGATATTGTTCTAAAGAATACACTTACGATTAATACATAATATAAAATAGATTCGAAAGATTATAGTTTGAGTCGCTGTTGCCGCATCTCTTACACTACACTCGTATCTTCTACATGGTTCTTCCAAGAAAATAATCATTTCTTTATACGCAGACAAACGAGATGACAACGAGGTCATGAAGCGGATTAAATCATTGATGAAGAAGGTGGAACATGGGCGCAAATCGAGCAAGCGAGGTAAGTGACGAGTTGTGCGGCAGTAAACAGCAAGTAATAACAGAATAACGTTTACACCCTAAATGTCTATGCAATGCTCGTTATATTACATTCGCATTGTCGAGCTATAGGAAATTAAACTATTCGTGATTCGTAAATATTACTTGATGTTTACTGCAACAAAATGTACGACCGTAAAGTGACTTGAATATTACGAAAATTTAATAAACGTCTTTAATATGACAAGTCATTCAGTACGACGACGGAGCGACCGCGATATGGAGGTACGTACCCGAGTCGAAATTTTACAACAGTAAAAGAGGTCGAACTGCAAGTACAAAATTTACTCCTACTTAAAAACTTATAGCGTCGGTAATTTCTACATACTTTATTTACATTTTCTGTATATACATTTTTATGTTGCAGCGAGACAACGACGACGCGAGCGTAGGCGCGGCTGATGTACCGGTCGCCACGCCGACAAATGAGGAGGAGCTGCAACAGCAACAGGAAGAGGTGGAGGAGGAGGAGATGGAGCAGCAGCAGCAGGCGGAGGAGCAGCCACAGGAGGAGGCGGAGGAGGAGGAGATGGAGCAGCAGCAGCAGGTGGAGGAGCAGCAGCAGGAGGAGACGGAGCAGCAACAGCTACAGTTTGAAAGCAATAGTAGTAAAATAGTAAAAAATACATGGTATAATACATATAAGTACTTACTGTACATAAGTTATGTATTCTTATTTGTAGATTCCAGAACAGTTGCAATCTACCGCCGCCTCTGTTTCCACTTCCGCCGCCGCCACCACCACTGCCACTGCCACCGCCACCACCACTGCCACCACCACTGCCACTGCCACCGCCACCACCACCGCCACCACCACTGCCACTGACACCGCATCGTCGTCTCGATCGACACAGGTAAGATATTCCCACCAAGAATCTTTTTTTCATACATGACATATATTACTCATACATACATCATATCATATCACATACATCACATACAATAAGACTACATTGGTTTTCAGGCTTTCGCGGCTGTTGTCTTCTTTAGTCATGGCTTCCGGATGGTTGCCGCGTCTGTTTGCAGTGTGGTGCCGACGTTTCGCAGGCGTTGCAGTCTGCTTCATCAGGGCTGGGAGTCTCTGTGAGACTGAGCTCCCTCGCGTTGCGCTGGTCCTTTCAGGCTGGGAGTCTCTGTGAGACTGAGCTCCCTCGCGTTGCACTGGTCCTTTTATACTCGCTGGGGAGGAAGGGAGGGGGGTCAGCCAATCCCGGCTGACGGTTTTTTAAAAAACCGGGAGGGCGGTGTGCCATATCGGGTTCACCTGATAGCCTTTGTCGCGATTCAGATTGTCAGGGTGTTTCAAGATTTCTATGCCTTCGCGGTGTTTTCGTGCAAAATAGCTTTGGGAC
>NW_011966767.1:15162-29150 GCF_000949405.1 Vollenhovia emeryi | reverse complement strand
GACCCTCTCTGAACCCATATTGGGCCCCGCTAATGTCGGGGCCCGTTTGGGACAGGTGCTGGACGAGGCGGTTTACGAGTACTCGCTCGAACAGTTTACCGACCTCGTCCAGAAGGCATATTGGCCTATACGCCGACGGGAGAGAGGCGTCTTTCCCCTCCTTTGGGAGGAGTACCAACGTGGCACTCCTCCACCGCGAGGGGAAGACACCTCTTCGAAAGCACGCGCTAAATAAGTGCGCGTATTCCTCCGCGAGGGTGCCCATGGCCAGGGCGTGGACACGCTTGTGAAGGCCGTCAGGACCTGGGGCTGTATTGCCCTTAAGGCCCTTCCTGACGGCCTTCCGGAGCTCCTCCGGCTGGACGTCCAGGGAGTTGTCCCAGTCGGGGGAGTCTTCCCCCGACTCGAAGGGTGGCCCCTCATCCTCCCCGGTAATGTCGGGGAAGAGGGCCTGCACCACCCTCCGGACGAATCCCACGTCCAGCCGCTCCGTCAGCGGGGGCGCCCATGGTCTCAACTTGTTGAGAACCATTTTGTATGGGCGCCCCCACGGATCCTCCTGTAGGGAGTCGAGGAACTCCGTCCACGCCCTGCCCTTTGCCACCCTGATGGCCCGCCTGAGGGCTACCTTGACCTCAAGGTAGTCCTCGCTGGCTTGTTCGGCCGCCTGTTCGCCTCTGCGCCTGCAGCGGGCGAGTCTCCTCTGCTGGTGGACGGCTCGTCGACACAAGTCGGCGATTTCTGCCGTCCACCAGTAGACGGCCCGCTGAGGCCGAGTCTTGGATCGGGGCATCGCAGCGTTACACGCCGCGGTGAGCGTTGCCCCAATCCACTCGGCCTCTTGCAGGGGGTCCGTCTCCCGGGTCTCGGGGAAACTTCCCCGGACCCAACAGGCGGCTTCTACCGAGGCCTTCAGGGCGTCCTCGCGGAGTTTCCTGAGGGCCCATCGCGGTCGCATCTCCTAGCGGCGCACGGGGGAGAGGACACCGAGCTCCACCGTTATGTAACGGTGATCAGACAGAGTCTCGGTGTCCCGCTCCACCCTCCACCCGGTGATCAAGCGCGCGTCCGAGGGGGTAGCCCACGTGAGATCCACGATGGACTCCCCTTGCGTCCGCACGCAGGTGGCGGTCCTCATTCACGAGGACTAGGCCGTGCAGTGGATCTCGCTTCACGTGGAAAGTCGGAAACCCATGTTGTGTCGCTACATTTCGTCGGTATGACAGATTTGCTAACTCTAAAAGTTGTCAACTTTAATTAATAATTAAAAATGTATGCGTGGAGACAGTATGTTCCGCCTCCCCTTCGGAGGGGCTCCACTTCGTTAAAATATAACCATACCCAAACCATGTCTGAAGTGTAGAGTGGATCTCGCTTGCTCGGTCAATCTGTGCCGCGAGAAGAATTAAGCGTGCGCGCGCGCGCGTGTGTGTGTGTGTTCAACCCGTACCGACTGGTGCGGGAGGGGGCAGGTGTGACCTTGTAAATGAAAACGGTAGTTTGTTTATGATTTTAAAGGTAGCTACACAGGCATTTTAATAAAAATTACTAAGAAAATGTATTAAAATTTTTAGATTTCAATTTGTTATATCTCGTAAACCAATGCCGTCCCCCACTTGATTCTTGCGGGGAATTACTCAGAAAACTCTCCCCTACAACATATCTAAGTGGCGAGGAAATCGGTGAGGTGTGACCTATTCTGCATATTTACCCAAACTGAATAGAAAAGTCCTATACCATTTTGCAAAATTCGCAATAGTTATCGAAAACTTAATTTTAATGTCTGAGGGAATGAGAGCGTAGACGGCGGCAGGCCGGACTCGGCAGGCAACGGTGGGGCATCATCTAGTAGCGAGAGGTGGAGCGAAGCGCCGAAAAAAAGTTGTCACGCAGTGAGCGGCGAGCTTCTGTAAACACTCCCCGCTCGCCCCTCACCGCTCGCCGTTCGCCGCTCCACGCTCGGCTCTCGCCCCTTGTCCCTCACCCCTCGTCCTTTACATGTGGTCGAGCGTTATCATAAAGCAATATGCATATTGCAGGTTGCTTAAAGCGTAATTGCTGGTGCATTTCCTCCATCTGAGAACAGTATTTTCCGGCATTAATGATTTTACCAGTACCGGGATTCTGTAACTTGCTATCGATGTTTTTCGGTTTATCGAAATTAACTAGCGACAGCATAGACGTTAAAAGCACAGCTTTCATAGGTTGGTTAACGATACCGAAAACCATCGATAGCAAGTCACAGAATCGCCGTACAGGTTTCAAGAACGAATAATTAATAATCCAAAGTTTTGTGACGGCTCTCCGTAAAATAAAATTAGGAGGGAAGAAACGGCCAATGCGAGCCCACAGCAGGTGTCAGTGCGATAATATTAATCATTAAGATCACTTTATTAAGTTTCAAACGTTTCGACCCGTTTTTGGGTCATCCTCAGTGCTGGATTAAGAAAAATAATACATAGTGTTAAACAATGATTGTTGATATAAATGTGGTGAGTAAATATAATGAATTTCTATACCTAATAAATAAATTGATTCCCACTCTACCCCGATCCTCTGACAGTTTCAAAAGCGTTTTTTTCTTTGAACTGGTGATTGCCAAGTAAAGAGATCTTTTGTTTGTTTAACATTTTTCTAAAAATGTAAAAGTAATACGTTGAATCTACGTTTGGAAATAGAATTTAATAACTCACCGAAAGTGCCAAAGGACCGTCCCGACGGGAGGCAACCACCCAATTGACAATAGTGGTATAAAAATTAATTGAGACAAGTGTAGGGCATAAGGATTGCCAAAACATTAAATTTGTTGGTAATGTAACTTTGTTGGCGCTAAATTTTAAATATCATCCAAATTCTTAATAATGTGGTCATATATGTTTAAAAAGTCTGTATCAGTCTGTGAATTAAGTCTGAACTTTTGTCTTTTTATAAAAATCATTTCAGAAATCATACGTCTGTATAAAAATGTTTCCCTATCTAGAATGTCAATCCTATCCCAATCGAATTCGTGACCAAGAAGTCTGTGTTCTGTGACTACTGATGGTTGTTGTGTGTTTCTATTGATTTGGTTGCGGTGTTCTTTAATTCTGGTATCTAGTAATCTGTCTGTTTGGCCCACATAATGAAGAATCGCAATCTTTGCAGGAGAGTTTGTATACTATCACATTTTTATGGGCACTTTTTGGGAGAGGGTCTTTGTGTCCTTTAATAAAATAACTAAGTTTATTCATGCCAGTGAACGAGAGAGACATATCAAGATCATGGAGAACCTGTTTGAATTGTAGTGAGAATTTGGGGATGTAAGGTATAATGAAAAATTTTTTCCTTGCTGTGTTATCAGTATTATTCTCTGTCTGTTTCAAGGTCTGGTTGTTTGAAAAATATTTTATCCTTCTGTTTAGAGTATTGAAGATTAGAGGAAGTGGGTAACTATTCTGTAATAGGATGTTGATGACGAGCTCCAAATTTTTCCGGTGGTATCTTGGATGGGAAAGTAATAAAGCGTGATCGACCAATCAAATGATTGTACCTTTTTTGTGACGGAGAGGGTGTGACAGGACTCGAAATTCAAATATCTTCCGGAGAACGTCGGTTTCTGGTACCAGTCAAATTCTATATGGTCGTCTCTAATAATTATTGTTGTGTCTAAAAAATTCAATTTTCTGTTTGTTCCCTCTTCAATGGTGAATTGTAATCTCGGATGGAACGAGTTGAAAATCTGTAGAGCTGAATCTTTCATATGCGAGGGAACGGCTAGAGCAATGTCGTCTACGTATCTAAAATAAAAGGGAGGCCTAAAATTAAGCAACTCAATGGCCCTGTTCTCCAGGTCCTGCATTGTGATATCTGCGATAATTGGTGACAACGGGGAACCCATGGGTGTGCCGAAGGTCTGCTGATAGATCTTGCCATTGAAAGAAAAATAGGTGGATTTTAGTACAAATCGAATTGCTTTCAAAAATTCTTCTTGGGGTATGGCACACTTTTCGCTTATGTATGTCCATCTAGTAGTGATACTGTCTTCTGCTAAGTCTAATGGTATATTAGTAAAAAGGGAAACAACATCCAATGAGATCAAATCATGTGTTTCTTGGATGTGACGCCCATTGAGTTTGTTGACTAAATCATAGCTATTAAGAATGTGGCTCTGTGGTTTCGGAATGGTGGAAGATTTAATGATGTTGTGTAAAAAAAAGGAAAAGGAATAAAGTGGGCTATCCACTGAAGAAACAATTATACGGAGTGGGCATTCCGGTTTGTGGATCTTGGGAAGCCCATAGGCTCTTGGTAGTGTGCCATCCGTACAATTAAGTCTCCTGTAGATGGAATTATCTATGTAATTTGATTTCTTCCAATCCATTAATATCTTGTGTAGACTGCTAATTAATTTTTTTTGTGGGATCTTTCTTAATTGTGATATAAGTGTTCTTATCATTAAGTAAGGTCTCCATTTTTCTCTATGTATATGTCTATCTATTGCGATTGTTGTGTGACCCTTGTCAGCTCTGGTGATGATTATTTCTGGGTGTTCTCGTAGGAATCTCTTTGTGTCGTTGGCGATAAGTGTTAAGTTTTTCATGTTAGAGTTCAAATTGAATTGATGAGAAGAAATTTTGTTGATTATGGGGAAAGATTTCCCTCTAATAATTTCTCGTTTGTCAATCGGGAGTTTGCCTATATTGTTTTCATATTTAAAATTTAGCGCCAACAAAGTTACATTACCAACAGATTTAATGTTTTGGCAATCCTTATGCCCTACACTTGTCTCAATTTATTTTTATACCACTATTGTCAATTGGGTGGTTGCCTCCCGTCGGGATGGTCCTTTGGCACTTTCGGTGAGTTATTAAATTCAATTTCCAAACGTAGATTTAACGTATTACTTTTACATTTTTAGAAAAATGTTAAAACAAACAAAAGATCTCTTTACTTGGCAATCACCAGTTCAAAGAAAAAAACGCTTTTGAAACTGTCAGAAGATCGGAGGAGAGTGGGAATCAATTTATTTATTAGGTATAGAAATTCATTATATTTACTCACCACATTTATATCAACAATCATTGTTTAACACTGTGTATCATTTTTGTTAATCCAGCACTGAGGATGACCCAAAAACGGGTCGAAACGTTTGAAACTTAATAAAGTGATCTTAATGATTAATATTATCGCACTGACACCTGCTGTGGGCTCGCATTGGCCGTTTCTTCCCTCCGAATAATTAATAATGCCAACTCAATAGACGTGGAGTTATTACTGCTTCATGATAACGTTCGACCATATGTTTCAAGAACAACAGTTTAGAAATCTAGAAATTATACGAGAGTTGCAGTATGAAACTCTTTTTATTTGCTCGTTTACAAGTTACTAATTATTTAATATTGCTATTTTAACATAGGGTCTTACGGGAACTGAGATAAATAATAAATCATTCAAAAACTATTAAAACCAATGCTAAAAATTGTATTTTTTGTATCATGTTTTTCAAACATGTAAAAATTTTCTACGAAGTTTTAAAACGATTTGCTTGCTCGTTTTGCAATTATTATTAAGAAAGCGCTATGAGCATCAATTGACGCGATATCGACGACGGAACGTGACAACGCCGCATCCCGATTTAATCTTTCAAGCTAAAAAATTTTTACATTTTCATTAAACTCAAATTCTATTGACAATAAACAATACTTTAAAATATGATTTTATTAAAGGTAGGTAAGGAGAAACGGCCAATGCGAGTCCACAGCAGGTGTCCGTGCGAAATTGTCAATGTTTTTTTTAAAACAATTTAATAAATAATCCAAACGTTTCGACCCGTTTTTGGGTCATCCTCAGTGAAGCTGGGATAAAAGATATGATACATAGTGTTAAACAACTTTACAAAATATTAATATAAATTTACGAAAAAATACAATGAATTTTTACCTGATTGGATACATAACTTAACACCACTATTATCGAGAATTATCCTCTGACAGTTTCAACGAGATTTAATCTTTGAACTGGTGATAGCCAAGTAAAGAGTTAGATTTGTTAATTCGATAATTCTAAAAGTAGAGAATGTATTTCGTTAAACTATTCGTTATGAATTTAAATGTAATGACTCACCGAAGTTGAGAGAAGACAGTCACGACGAGTGGTAAATAATAAATGACAATGACAAGTGGTAGTGCGAAAATAAAAGTAAAACCGGTGTAGCAAATAAGGATTGCCAAAACAATAATTGAGTTGGTAATGTAACTATGTTAGTGTCAAGATTCTTCCCGGTACTGGTAAAATCATTAATGGAAAATACTGTTCTCAGATGGGAGAGGGAAAAGATGGCGGAGTGAGAAGTGGTGACAGTGAGAGGTCTGAGAGAAAAGACGAAGGAAAAGTGGAAGGAAGTGAGTGAAGAGGAAGAAAATATGAAGATGAATGGAGGACAAGGAGGAGCAACGCGGGAATTGGAGGAGACGAGAAGGAGAAAAGAAGAAGAAAGTTAGAAGGAGGTAAAGCGAAGAGGAGGACGATTCGGCAGATCGGAACGAAGAAGAAGGACAAGGAGTGGGGAGAAGATCGAGCGGAAGGAGCGAGAGATCGATAGGTGAGAGGAGAGAGGGTGAAGAAGAAGCGCGAGAGGTCGAAGAACACAGGTGGAGAGGGAGCAGACGGCAGGATCGATAGTGAAATAAAAGTCGACAGCGCAAGTGAAGGAGGAAAGAGTGGAGGATAGAAGAAGAACAGAAGGAAGGAGGTTGAGGCAGAAGGAAAGCGGAAGGAAAGAATTTGGAAGAAGCAGGAGCAGGAGTACGGAGCAGTGAGTGCAGGAAGGGAGAGGAGAGGAGAGAAAGGAGGAGAAAAGATGACGCGGAGGAGGGAGAAGACTAGCAGGAAGGATCGAGAGATTGAGGGAGAGAGAATCGAGAGGTCGAAGGACGGGAACGAAGGTGATTGGCCGAGGAGATCGAGAGATCGATTCGGCGGGAAAAGATCGAAAGGGAGGAGAGATCGATGGCGGCTAGGAAGGAGGGGGATAACACAGTGGAAAGCAACCGGCAGGCAGAGATAGAAGTTTGAAAGGCGTCAGAATAAGTGGAGGAGTAGAAGGAAAAGAAAGGCAAGAAGAGGAAAGCGGGAGAAGAGGAAGCGGAGGAGAGAGGAAGACGGAGGAAAGGAGGTAGGAGAGGAAAGAGAGAGAGAGAGAAGGAAGGGGGAAATAAGAAAGAGCGGAATGGTAGAGGTTAGGGTCACATGCGTGCAGCGAAAGCACGCAAGCAAGGGGAGAAGGAAAGGGAATGATAGAACAAAACTGTTATTCCATAGGAAGGAACGAGAGAGGACAAGGAGTGGAGAGAGAGGAGGAAGGGAGCTGAAGAGAGAAGAGAAGAGAGGGAAAGCGGAGGAAAATAAGTGACGGGGAGTAGCAGGAGAGACAAAGGGAGGAGGAAGGAGCTGGAGGTGAAGAAAAGAGGAAGCGAAAGAGAAAGGTGGAGCAAAAAGAAGGAAAGCAGGAGAGAATGGCGGGTGGAAACAGGAAGGAAAGGGAAAACAGGAAGGATGGAGAGAAGAAGGATGGCAGAGAGGAAGAAAGAAGGAGAAACGGAAGAGGGAGGAGTATGGTTAGGGGGTGGGACGAAGGGAGGGTGGGTTAAAAAATATGTAAAGGTCGCTAATGGCCAGGTCGCGGTAGGGGGAACGGAACGGATATGTAAGGAGGCGACAGAGAAGGAAGCAAAGAAAGAGGAGAGAGGAAAGCAGTAAAGGAAGCACAGAGGAGAGGAAAAAGTGGAGGAAAGAAGGTAGGAGAAGAATGGCAGAGGGAAGAACAAAGGGGGATAAACGTAGCGGGTGGTAGCAAGCGGGGTAGAGGGAGAGAGGTTAGGGATAAGTAAGCACGAGGAAAGCAACCGGTGCTGGCTACGCATGCACGCGCTAGGCAAGAACGACGGAGAAGGAAAGGAGTGAAAGGGAGTCAAGTGGGTAACAAGGATATAATATTATATATTTTTTATTGATTCGCGTCAAATATATTCTGATTGTAGGAACGAGAGGGGAGAAGAAGCAGAAAGAAAGAGGAGGAAAGAGAGAAAGGAGAGGGAAGCAAGAGGAAAGACGAGGAAGGAGGGATAGGAGTGGTGGAGTGGCGGAAGGAGAGAACGAAGGAGGAGAAGGAGAAGGAAGAACAGACAAGGAAGGAGAGAGACATCGGAGCGGGTGGGGCGGGAAGAGGGGTAGGGAGGGATGGTCGAAAGGGTGGGAGGGAAAGAGTGTGTACAGGTCGCCCATGGCCAGGTCATGGTAGCGGAGGAAAAGGGGAAAGCATGTAAAGGGTTCGGGAACGCTCCCTGGAAAAGCGCCAGTATATGTGAAAGGCGTCGGGCCGGGAATATGGCCTGACGATGTAAAGGTTCGGGTACGCTCCTGAAAAGCGCCAACATTGTTGAGAGAGTGTAATCCCCCTTGGGGGACACACTGTAAATAAAGCATACATACATACATACATACTGTTCTCAGATGGAGGAAATGTACCAGCAGTTACGCTTTAAGCAACCTGCAATATGCATATTGCTCTATGATAACGCTCGACCACATGTAAAGGACGAGGGGTGAGGAGCAAGGGGGCGAGAGCCGAGCGTCGAGCGGCGAACGACGCGTGGCGAGGGTGAGCGGTGAGGGGCGAGCGGGGAGTGGGGAGTGTTCACTGAAGCTCGCCGCTTGTAGTGTCCCTAAAATAGAGAGTCCGGCCAATACATCTAGGGATGTGGAAAAATGGCGGATATCTGTTCGTTTTTTGCTACACTTCTGAACTCGAACTGAAAGTGCAGTAAATGAATAGACACCGTACATGTGAACATAAGAAACGACAATTGGTTAGTCGTGACTAGGAAATTGTAATACGACAAAAGTATAAAAACTATAAATATCTACTTTACAAAACAATAAAATGTAAAATAAAACATTATAAAATAGAATGCATCGCCATCGTTTTACTGTCGTATGTTTTTCTCAATACTTTCCTTTTTGTACATGAAATGCACATTCTGTATAAAATGAAACGTTTCATTATTGTCGTTGGTAATTTATGACAACATTTTATCGTATTACAAACATCTTTCATTTTATACACTGGTCAAAAAAATTAACGCAACAAGAAACTTACATCAAAATTTGGCGAATTTCAAATAAGCGTAACTTCGCGAAAACTGGTCGAATTGAAAAGTTTTTTTTTTCATTTTATAGGGCAAAGCCTCTACTTTAAGAAGCTCTTATTGGAATTTGCATTCACTCTTCCCATTTCCCAGAACTTTCTCAAAATCATGATCATGTTTTTTCCCTAAAAAATTGCACACTTTGACGCACTGTGCGGAGTGTAGTAATTTTTCTTCGCCAGTTCTGCTTACGGTATCAAAAAGTCTATGCTTTTCTCTTCAATTTAAAAAAAAAGAAGTTCCTACGATTTTTTTCGCCAAATCACAGCTCATTGAAATAACCCTTGTGTTTTCGACATTACCAACGATATCTCCGTTAAAAATCATCGTAGCAAGATCGTTTTTTTTAAATTAAAGCTTGCACTTTCAGCTTCAAAAACTAGTCACCAGATTTTTCCTCGAATGCATCTGCGCTGCTGTAGCTTTTAAAATGTAAGCACATGTTTTTACCTAAAAAATAACCAACTTTGGCCAGGTGCCCGGGCGTAGGAAATTTTTCCTCGCTAATTCTGTTCGAAGTATCAAAAAGTGTGTACTTTTCCCTTCAATTTAAAAAAAGAGAAGTTACTGCGATTTGTTTTCGCCAAGTTGCAGCATTTTGAAGTAACACTTGTATTTTCGTTCATTATCGTCGACATCAGCGTAACCCAATGTGCACGTGGAGGTTGCCGTTCGGATTTTGCACATCGTATGGCCCTGAAGAGGGCCAGTGGTGTATTCATATCGAACATACTGGGATATGATGGGAAGAAGGCTGCGTGACTTGTAGGACCACACGATGTGCAAAATGCTATTTTATAATGTTTCATTTTACATTTTATTGTTTTGTAAAGTAGATATTTATAGTTTTTATACTTTTGTAAAGTAGATATTTATGTGTTATAACACTGATGTATCCTTGGATGTATCTATAATAAATATAGCATCGAATACATCTTGTCTTCTATTATATTTCTGAATCCTTGTTTGAATGTGTGTGCATTCGCGCGTCGTATTGATTGGTTCCGCCATTTTTCCCCATCCCATCAGAGACCCAATGAAAAGAGGTCTACGACTTTGTCGGACTCTCTATTCTAGGGACACTAGCCGCTTGCTGCGTGACAACTTTTCTTCGGCGCGTCGCTCCACCTCTCGCTATTAGATGATGCCCCACCGTTGCCTGCCGAGTTCGGCCTGCCGCCGTCTATGCTCTCATTCGCTCAGACATTAAAATTAATTTCTCGGTAACTATTGCGAATTTTGCAAAATGGTATAGGACTTTTCTATTCAGTTTGCCCCGGTCTATCTGGCATTTACGGGTGATACGGGTATTAGGACACACCCTGTACATACACACGTCGTCATCTGTAATATTCGCAAGAGAAATAATTAAAGAATAAATACTACATGTTAGTACGACTCTGGAAAAAACTGTAGACCAAAGCAATATATGCATAAAATGAAGACTAACTTAACCCTAGAACGCACCACCGGGGTAAATTCCGACCCAAGGCGAACTTTGAACTACGCTCCTGAGCTAGCGAGTGGCATTATCGACTCAGGACCTGAACCATAATTCATTTCAACTCTCTAAAAGTAGGGCTATGTCAGTCGCAGCGTTAGATGTTCGCTGGCAGTGACGCAGCAGCGTCGCAAAGCGTGCGTGGGGTCGATATTGGTCCCAGTTGGCAGTTGCCGTTTGTGTTTCGTAGCAGTAAACTAATTATATATTGTTTGCTAGAATCAATATATTTCATGTATTATTACGTAATCTGAGCATAAATAGTCATAAATATTATTTAAGACGAAATATCACACAACTTGGTAAAAATCCCGTTGCCTATAGAAGATTGACATTTCGCAGAAAATGGCTGGGCGATATAATTTGAGGCCCATATCAGCATTTTTTCATATTTTTTATTATTTTGTATCAAATAAAATAAAATAATACTTAAAATACAATTTTTTATGGTTTTTTCATCGACTTTTTCCATATTTCAACTTTGCGAATTTCTTCATTTTTATAGTCCCAAATAAATATACTTTTTGAACAGAACATAGCGATGACAATTTTTTTCCAATAGTCTAATGTGTCCTCTTTAAAACCCCGTTTGAATTTTGAAAATCGGTTGATTACAAAAAACGATACAAATTTTTTGTTTAAAAAATGAGTTTTTTTGCTGATTTTCTGCATTGTTCGGTCTTTAAATGGATTTTTCTTAACAAAACTTGAGTGAAACTAAATTTATCGCATAGGTACCATTCTCTTCTTTATTAAAAAACGTAGAAATTCATATACTATTAAGGCCCTTTATTTCTGTAGGACTGGTTTTACAATAAAAAAAACGTGGGGTCGATATTGACCCCTGTTGTGCGTTAGAAGGTAAAAAAAGTCAGATGTGCGTTTTAGGGTTAAGCGTAACCTTTTTTTGTTCACCCGGTGGAAATCCTCATGGACCGTCACCCCTCAGCCTGCTGGGACAGGGAGGGGTGGTGTGTGGGACTCGCCCCCCTGGCACTCGAGTATGTATGACTCCTCGAGGCCAGTGTGCAATGGGGACGCCTACTGCACTAAAACCACCGGGGGTGGACTTCTCTGCGCTTGATGGGGCCACCCGGGAACTGTGACACATTACTTCCGGATGACCCCGCGCCGCGCGTGGCTTCGCGCACTCCTCGGGCCTGGTCTTTGGCCTGGCCCTTAAAAGGGCCTTCTTCTCAATTCGCGGCGGGGGTGCCACCCGGCCTCCCGCCGCGCCCCCTAGTTGCTGGTGGGGGCGGGTGGGTCGTGGGTCTCCAGCCCACGCCCACCCACCAGGGATTCCGAAGGACTCCCTGGTACTGCTCCTTTTAGTCGCCTCTTACGATAGGCAGGAGATACCCCAGGCCTATTCTTAAAGCGGGACCTGGACGCCTTAACCCCACCAACATGGAGGGGTCTCAAAAAGAGATCCCCCCCTCCGTCCTAGCGCTGGTGGACGCGCTTATGGAAGGGTTCCCCTTCCTACCTCCTATGGGGAGAGCACCATCGGGCTTCCCCCGCCGGCATCCTCTTCCCCGACTGCCCTCTCCCAAAAAGTAATTGGGAATATCTGGGGAGCCAGGGGCTCTAACGTTGCCGGCTGCTCTCTTGAGGGGGACAGGATGATCGTGTCCCCCTCCGAGGAGGCCCGCCCCGAGGGACCGGTCTCCTTATCTGCTTCCCCCTCCTCCAAGGGGGGCGTCCAGGGGGCAGAGAGGCCTCGCCCCTGGCCTTGGCCTTTGGCCGATTGGCAGGGGCCTCGCCACACCTCGTCCCACCTAATTTATGGGCCGACGGGAGACCCAGGTCCGCACAAAGTGGACACTTGAATGCTCCCGTGCCCCCTCTTGCGGTGTCCCGCAGTGCCGCATCGGTAACAGAGGCCGCTGCGGTCCGCCCCTCCAGTGCACCGCTGCCCAATGTGCCCCTCTTCCAGGCAACGGTAACACCTGAGCGGGTGGGGATGCGTAAGCGAGACGTTCGCCCACGCGAACCCCGCCCTCACTCGCCGTCTGTTGGTGAGCGCACATGCAGTGTCAGCTGGACACCGCATGTACGCTACCAGCTGCCGATCGGGGAATCGTGGGAGCATATCCACACTTATCTCCCCCGGCCGACAGCCGCCTCCCTCAGCAATGGCCTTAGCCACACCCTTTTTGGTGGCCAAGTCGTCCAGGCCCGTCACGCGCAACTCCGCGCTTTTGCCAGGCCTGGCAATCTTTGCTCCCGTGCCCGTCAGGGCAGACTCCAACTTTCGGGCGAGGGTATCAGCGCCCCTCGCCCGATTTGCGCCGGGGATCTCGAGGATGATACCCCCGTTTGCATCTCACTTCGCCGTCATACCGTCGACCCCCAGGCCCTCGAGGAGACTTTGCTCCTCGCGGCCCGGAGGACGGCGGCGTACGTCTCCACTGTGCCGTTGGGCACAGTGATTGAGACGGCAGCGGTCCCCGGTACACGTGGGGGACGGGCAGGCGGTTTGCCTCTCTCCCTTCCAGCGGGAACACGCCACGCCTCCTTTCTCCTCTCCGGCCTCTTAACGGAGGCCGGACGGGCAGGGGTCTGGGTAGTGATGCAAACTTTGGGTTCCGAGCACCATTGGAGCTACACTCGAGCACCGTCGGAGGTGCACTCCAGCACCATCTGTGGTGCACGACGGTGCTCACGTACACAAGCGTAAAACCCGTGTCCGTGTGCACCCGTGCTCGGCAGCGGCTCGGCCGAACTCGGCTTCGGGCATTAGAGAGAGAGAGAGGAGCGGATATTATTTTCCGTCTCCTTTCTACCAAGCCAGCCACGGTTGCCAGATCGCCACGAGGCACGAATGCCAGATTGCCACGAATACTACGAAGCGAAAAGCGAAGCGAGCCTGGCTCCGGCGCTCCCAGCGAGGCTTGAGCCACGAGCGGTGACGCGTTGCGCGATGCAATATAATGTATTAAATAAATATATTATTATAGATTAATACATTATTATGTATTATACTTTTCTATAGTTACTTTTTAAATATCGAATGTAAAATATTTCCGCTATATATACAGGGTGATTCAGAACAACCACTTGTCCTTAAAATGTCGTATTCTAAACTTCATTCTGAAATGATTTTTCCTCTTGCAAAATTTTCTCCGAAGCTTAGTTTTTGAATTATAAAGAGGAAAAGATATCGAATGACGGGCCAGATACTAGAGGCAGGCAGGAGCGGCGCGGCTCACCGTCGCCGCGGGCGCTTACGGCAAGAGCGCCCGCGACGACGCTGCCATCAGCTGATCGCGACGCGCTAGTACACACACACACACACACAC
>NW_011966767.1:0-3905 GCF_000949405.1 Vollenhovia emeryi | reverse complement strand
CCTGCCCAGCACTGGTGTTTTGGCACCCTATTCGGCTCGGCGGCTATACCCAGGCCACAATTACTCTCCGCCAGGCTGTGCAAGAATAGATCCTGCGCCTGGCGGGAGCGGGCCAAATTCGCCTGCATCACCTTTAACAGGTTGAAGGCGATGCCGTGACGGCCTCCTCCTGGCCTTCTCCGCCTCTGGTCGCCGCTGTTTCGGCTCCCTGTACTTCGGTCAAGGGTTCAGTCTCCATCGCTTGAGCTCCGTTACCTCCCCCTCTGACCTCTTTATCCTCCGCCTCCCTTGCTTTTTTGACCCCCATTTGCTTGGCCTTTTTAGCGGCCTTTTTCGACATTGGGGGCAGGCCGCTCCTCCCGCCTTATGTTTCGCCGGGAGGCCCCTCGCGCTACAGACCGGGCAGTTTAGGTTTCCGACACAAGTCTGCGCCTTGTGACCCTCCCTGCCGCACCTGTAGCACAGCGCGCTTCGGTCTACTGGGTTGCGGCATTGCTCCCGGACGTGTCCCCTCTCGAGGCATCGGAAGCACACCAGGGGGCGGGCGTCGAGCATCTCCACTCTTACAATTAGTGACACCCACCCTACCCTGATGCGCCTCTCCGCCGCGACCTTGACCGCCGCTGCGACTGGGCATTGGGCCCACACTGTCGCCAGACCATTGGGGGCCTTCCTGGGTTGGCCCATCTTGATGTCCCCTTGGTCGCATCCTCCCACCTTGGCTATGGCCTGACGGATCTCCTCCTGAGTTAGGGAGTCGCCCAGGTCCTTAACCCGGATCTCCGCCATTTTTGTTGGGCGAGAGACCCGTACTCCTTCCTTGCCCTCCACCGCCCCGCGAATCTCCTTCGCGGGGTGTCGGCCTTCCTTGCGCTCTCCGGCCCCGATACCTCGAATATTAGGGCCCCCGTGAGCGCCCTCCTCTGCCTCAAGGGCCCTATTCCTAGGGCCTCAAGGTCCACCTTGGCCCTAACTTCTCTCATTCCCTGTGCGCATTCGCCCGCAGGGAATGAGATCGTGACCGCCTCCGATCTCGGGGTCCTCCTCTTCTTCCGGGCCTGCTCCTGCACCTTTGCCCCTTGGGATGTATTTGGCTTGGTTGCCTTTGCGTCAGCCCGCTGGGGTCGCATCTCCACCTTGCTATCTCCTGCTGGGGTTGACTGGCTCGCCTTACCACCTTTGACCGTTTTGTTGTCGTGCGGTCTCATTTTTGTCGCTTCCGCGTAGGAGGCCTTTTTCCCCCCTTTGCTGCCAGCCGCCGCGGCTTCAGGCTTCGTGGGCCTCGTTGCCAGCTCCTTGTTTCCGGTCGCCGGCTTCTTCTTCCCTCTCCTCCTCACCACCTCCACCCATGGGGTGTTCGGAGGAGCAGGGATCTGTTCCTTGGGCGCTTTCGTGTCGCGAACGATTTGCGCCGCCGTCTCCCTTGCCTGGATCCTCAGCCTGTCCTTCACCGCCTCGACTTTCGTTATCACAGGTAGGCTTCTCCTCGTGCTGCTTCCTTTGCCCGACTCTCGTTCTTGTGGAATTCGGGTCAGTGCTCCCTGGCATCTGATAATCAGGTTCTCCAGTTTGCACTTTACTTCTTGCGGGTCCCCGTTAATGATCTCCTTAATGGAGACCCCCTCCATTACTTTTTTCACGCCCTCCATGGCCGCTTCCAGTGGTGGTTCCTCAATCCTCTTCCTTTCTCCTCTGATGGTCGGGCGGTACACCGGGACTTCACTTATTTGGGTCCGCGTCTGGTTTTCCGCCTCCACTACCTCCTTTATTTTGGCCAGGGCCTTGGACCGCGCAGACCTCGCAGTTTTCGCGAGTTTTGCAGGGCTCTGGACTTGGGCTCGGGGGAGGTGAACTTCAGGCATCTCCACTGTTATTGCCTCTTCGTGTCCCTCCGCCCCCTCCGCTCTTGCTCTGGCCTCTCTTTCCTTGTGGAGAAGCGTCGTCAGTTTCCCCACTTGGTCTTCGAGGCTCATAACCCTCGCCCTAAGCCTCACGGTCTCCTCCTCTAGCACCATACTGTGTGAGCCCGCCGTCTTCCTGGCTATCACAGTGGCTGCTGCCCGAAGGTTCTTGGAGCACACCTTCAGCTCTTTCACGAAGGTGCCTTTGAGGTTTTTGGACCTCTCGGCAACCTTTACCACAACGTTCACATTGTCCAGCATCTCTGCCGCAATTTGGACGTTGTTGAGACCCTCCAGTTGGCGGACGGTGTCTCTCTCTGGCGTGGTGTCCCTAGGTAGAACCTTAGGGTTCAGTACCTCTACCAGCGCCTTCTGTTCAGCCTTGAGTTTTTTTATCTCTCTGCGGCATTCCATCTTCTTTGCCATTTTAATGCCCGCGTATGTCGTGGGCGGCCTCCCTCTTTTCTTCCGCTTACCAGTGGTTTGGTCCACCGATGAGCCCGAAGACATTTCGTCGTCCGTGGATGGGACTTCCTTCTCCACGACCACCATTTCCTCCGTATCAGATCCGTCCGAATCTGGCGGAAGTGGGATGTTCCTGGCTGCTTTAGAGCACGCTGGTCCTGGCTTCGTACCGCGTGCACTTGTTGCCGATGTACCGGCACCATCTTGTCGGGTCGTCCCTTGGGATTTCTCCATCCTACCACCCATCCCTTGGGAGTTGCCCATCCTCTTGTCGTTCTCTTTCTCTCCTGCGTTCTTGGTTTTGTGAGACTTCATAATGGCAGTGAGTTCTAAAGCCGGTTCGCCCATTATGGGACCCCCACCTCGGTGGGGGCACTATCCCCGGTATTAAGATTCCCTAATTAAGGACCGGGCAGTGGAGATGCCCTTTTCGGGGGAGCCACCCCCTATCCCGGTCAATGCTTCTAATCAAAAGGTCCCTGGAGACGGCCAGGCCCACTATGATGTTAAAGGTTTAACCTCACCCCCGAAGAGGAGCGCGCACCGATCCGATCGGCCGCATACTCCTCCCCAGGGCTAGAGGTTGTAAGGGAATCTCCCCCCTCACAGGGTATGAGAGGACGCTGGCTATGCGCCTCTCCATACCCGCGCCCGGACTGCCGGCTTCAACGCCCTGATAGGCTCCAGACGGGCGAGACGGGAGCGGTTTTTCCACATTAAACATGCCATTTCCTGCGGACTTTGCCAGTAAACTGGGCTTACGGTCCCGCGTAGTCCATGGCAGAGGTCAGGTACAGACGTCACCGCTCGTCCCCGGTCGGGGGGTTTACTACTCCCCCCTTGGTTAGTCTCAGGGAAATATCCACCGGCAGCCGACCGCGGCTCACTCACACACCACGCACACGACCGATCCTCCGCCCTCCACGACCAGCCCCGTACGCCAGGCCGCACGCCCCAGCAACGGGACGTCGGCCCCAGACGCAGGGACTGACCGCTTCATCGCGGAGGATCGGGTGTTGGCCGGCAGACTTGCCGACCAACTCCTCGGACCCTCGGGCCCCGCCTGGGAATAAGTCCCAGCGGCCTCGGCGGTCCCCAGGCGATCGGGCCCCGCCTCGGAAACGTCCGAGCGGCCCCGATCCCCGTCTATCTTCCGGCCCTCTCCGCGGATCTTGGGTACCAGTTTGCCGCGGAGGTCCGGCCCCTCCCCCCGGAAGAGACGGACCACGTCCGAATCAGCCGCGGGGAGGCCACGACTTTCGGCCCACCCTTCGGCCAGGACCACGTCCCGATGCCTCCGGGGTCCGGCTCTCCCCCGCCTGTGAGCACGTCCACGACGCACCCGCTGACAGAGGAGCCCCCTTGCTACCGCCCCCTGCCGGAACACCGGCGTGCAATGGGTGACGGTGGCCTCCCCCCGAATCTCAGCCGAATGCCGGAGCACCGGCATTCCGCTGCGATTCCCGCCAGTAGGATATAGGGGCCGGTTCTAACTCGGGAGCTCCGAGGGGGGAGCGGGGCGGGGGGTACCCGCGGCGA
>NW_011966766.1:25146-28931 GCF_000949405.1 Vollenhovia emeryi | reverse complement strand
TTCTTCATGTTCCTCTTCTTCGAGGTTCTTGCGCTCGATCTCTTCAGCAGCATTACGTTGTGGATCTTCTTTGTTGCAGGAATCAGCTATAACCTCAATGTCAATGAAGTCATTCAGAGTCTCGCCTTCATTTTTCTGAAATTCTTGCAAGAATTTTACATCGCGACTCTTTAATACCTTTTTGGCGACCGGATCCCACAAGCGATATGCTTTAGATTCCGAGGAGTATCCTATGAATATACATCTCTTAGTTTTTGAATCAAATTTGCCAAGACTCTTTCCTTTTTCGAGCATATGAGCTACTGCGCCGAAAGTTTTAAAATGGATTGCAGTTGGTACCTTAGTGGTCCATGCAGTATACGGTACACCTCCCTGAAGAGCTCGAGTTGGACATCTGTTACGGATGTAACACGCTGTTGACACGGCTTCAGCCCAGAATGTTGGAGGCAGCTTCGACTGGATGAGCATACACCTTGCCATTTCCACTAAGGTTCTATTGAACCTTTCGGCAATCCCATTTTGCTGGGGAGTGTAGTCAGCAGTTAATTGATGAACGATGCCTTCGAGTCTGAAAAATTCTGTAAACTTATTATTGAGATATTCTCGCCCGTTGTCGGATCGAACGACCTTTATTTTATTTCCGGTCTGTTTTTCAACACGTGTTTTGAATTCTACGAATTTCTCGAAAAGTGTCACTTTTGTTCCTCAAAAAAACGATTTCACAGTACCGGGTTTTATCGTCCACGAATGTAGCAAAGTATCTCGATTCTGCTAATGACTGAACGCGCATTGGTCCGCAAATATCAGTGTGTATCAATTGCAACACTTCAGAACTTGTCGTATTTGACTTTTCGAATGGAATACGAGCGAATTTTCCCTGTACGCATACCTCGCAAACTGGCAATTTTTCATCGCCCGTTACTTTTATTCCGTGCACGCACTCGCGGTTTACTAAATATTTAAGGTCCTTCATGTTCAGATGTCCGAAATTTTCGTGAAGTTTCTGCCACGAGTTTTCTTTGATGCTCGCGATATTTGCACTTTCACTTGTATCTTCAATGACGTATAAATTTGCTACTCGCTTTGCTTCAATGATCTTCTCATTATTTGCGTTTACGATTGTTGCACCGTCCTTTCTAAATGTCACTTCGTGTCCGTAGTCAGTTACTTTCGCCACTGAAAGCAAATTTGAACGAAGATTTGGCACAAATAATGTATTTTTTAACACGGCAGTCACTTCATCACTCACGTTCAATTTAACGATCCCAGTTCCGTGAGTACTGGTTGAATCCGTCGTAGCCAGATTTAAGGTTAGAGTGTCTCCATTAATCTCCTCGAATGCAGATTGGTCGCGGCACATATGCGAGGAGGCGCCTGAGTCGAGGCACCAAGCGTTTCGTGGCTTCGCTGTTGTTGCACCTTGTGTACCCTCGGCGGATGTGTGCGCTCTCATGGCTACTTCCGCGCACTTTGATTCTTCACTAGTCTTCTTCTGAACATTTGGTTGCTTTCGGCAGTATCTTGCGAAGTGTCCGACCTTTTTACACTTATAACACTTTATTTCTTTACGCTCGTCGTTCTTGTCAGCGGGGGTTCGCGTATTCTGACCTTTGGGTTTGTTCGGCTTTGAAACAAACATGGCCGTCGTCGATGCTTCTTCAGCGCCTATTCTCTTTCGTGATTGGAACTCTTCTAGTAACTTGATTTTCAATTCCTCGGGGCTAGGGAGTTTTTCGCGTGTCTCTATCGCCACTCTAAATGGTTCGTAGTTTTCCGGTACGCTGTATAGCATCAGGATTGTGACAAGTTCTGGATTTATTTTTAGTTCCAAATCTTCCAATTTGTCCACGATGTCCGAGAAATCTGCCAGATGCGTGCGCATGTCGTCTCCATCCTTCATTTTTGCGTGAATTAGGCTCTTAAGTAACATCGCTTTTCGCGCTGGTCCTTGCGATTCGTGGATCGACTGCAACTTCTTCCATATGTCTCTAGAGGATTCGCATGTTTTAATATGTTTCAATTCGGCTGGAGAAATGGATAGGATCAAGTCCGACATTGCCTTCGCGTCGTTGTTCTTCCATCTCAAGATGGCCTCCACGTCCTCCGTTGGTCTTCTTGTTTCGCCCGAAACGTATCCCCAAGTATCGCCTTTTACTAAGAGCGCCTTTACTTGCACCTTCCATGTGTCGTAATTGTCTCTGTCCAAGGGTTGGATTCTTATGTTTAGTTGATTCATTTTTACGACAGTTCTCTACGAGTAAGAGAATATGGCACTAACGAGTATTACACACTTTCGTCGCGCGACGTTAACGATCTCTTCGAACGTTTTCAGAAAATTCACTCTTTCAGCCTTTTCGACATTCAGATTATCGAGACTGGGCCCATAACCTGTGGGATAACTAGGAGGGATTTCGAAGTGATCCAGGCTCGCTTTACTTGGGTCGTAACACGCGTTCTTTATTTGCTTATGTGTACAACCAGGCGACGACGAAAGGGCAGACTAGACTGACTTACTGACTGCGTGAAAGAAAGAAAGAGGGGTTGTCGCCATAGACAATGCATAGAAACGAAAACTAACATATATATAATGAGACGATAGGTGTCGCCTGTCGCCATAAAAACCGAACTGACCTACTAACAAACTTTAATCAAGATATACTCATAGTTTTATGTATCAATATTTGCAGGTTATGTTCATAGTGTTGTGTATTAAAATTCGATATGAAAATTCTAATGTATATTTTATGTTGCTCTCAATTCTCTAGTATCACTTCATAGCTGATATGTGGGAAAAACCACGCGTAGACGGAACAAAAAAATTGTAATGCTGTCCCAACAATATTTGGGAAGGAAAAAGTTAATGAAAGTTAGTGTGTAATAATTATTATCATAAAGATATCATCAGTGCAGTAATGATTAACAGGTACAATTTCTTTTTAGAAGTTTTGTAATAGATGTTGACACAGAAGAAATTGTTTTAGTACAAACAGATTCTTCGACAAAAGAAGTTCATATACTTCCAAATAAAAGAAATTGTGAGTTATCTTCCATCACATCTGAAGTTGTTATAGAAAAATCTGAACTACCAGAACCAATGAATACAGGTATGTTATAGTAATATTTATGCTTTGAGTTCTTCGCTTTTCTTCATTTGGATTTTATAAAATTTATCTTCATTGTTTAACCTTCTAAACTTTGTCTAAATATTTAGATGTATTAGATGATACCGAGCAAGAGCAATATCATTCACAAATACTTAGTAGTACAGAAATCTTGAAAGATCAGATAGAACATCCGATAAAAAACGATTTAAATAATACAGAAGAAGTAAGCGAGGATGATCAACAGCAAGAATGGAAATGTAGCGCAGAAGTCAGTGAAGATACAATTCTTAGTGAAAACTCGTCTGATGGTTTTACTAGAGAAGAAACGTCGAGTTTACTGAATTCCCAAAAACAATTCCATTCTTTGGGCTATCTGGGTACTCAATTGCTGTAAATAAATTGTAAATAAATGCCAACATCCAATGGATGATAAACGCCATTTACATTTTTTTCATGATGTATCTCACGCTTTTAAAAATCTTAAAGAAGGCATGCTGAATAATATAACCATAGTATAATACCCGATCAATATGTAAAATTATATGATTTGCCGATTAATATAGCTAGTTCGAAACACTTTAACGAATTGTTGAATACTCAGAAAGATTTTGATTTAAAACTTGCACCAAAGTTGAGAGATGATTATCTAGATAGGTCCAAACACTTCCAAAGAATGAGAGT
>NW_011966766.1:14493-23720 GCF_000949405.1 Vollenhovia emeryi | reverse complement strand
AAAAACTGGAAAAAAATTTTTCGCATGAAAACGAAGCTTCCTCTATGAGGAAGTATGAGGAAGCAAAAATTGTGTTTTTTGAGTTTTTAAAACATTTTAAACCCATTGGCAATGAAAACTGGAAAAAAATTTTTCGCATGAAAACAAAGCTTCCTCTATGAGGAAGTATGAGGAAGCAAAATTGACATTTCTTGAGTTTATTTGATTAAAGACTAAAAATTTCAAAAAATGTTTTAAACAAAAGTTGTAGATCTCTCAAAAATACGTATTTTACGTTCTATTTATTTTTACTTTACACATAATAGTTTTCTAGAAAATCATAGTTAAATAGGTATATATCTCGCACCACGAATTCTAGTTTCGCGCGTGGCAAGTCAAAAACCTATATGGTACAGATAACGCGTGGGCGGGTACAGATGACGCTTCGCCCCTCTTTCTACATCCCAGTTTAATAACTATAACATATCCTATCTCCGTGGCATCTAACAATATGGAAATGAACAGCATGGATCTTGCTTTGCATTCATATGTATTCGCGTGAAAAGTCGAAAACCCATGTGGTACAGATTTTCTCAAAAACTATCAATCGTACATCAAAAATAAATACAACATAAAATACGTATTTTAAAAAGATCTACAACTTTCGTTTAAAACTTTTTTTGAAATTTTCAGTATTAAACAAAATAAACAAAAGAAATGTTAATTTTGAATAATTTTTTATGGTTTTTGCCATGCATATAAAATTTGCGGTAATTTCGGTATTATTTTCGTAATCAGTGTGTCAAAATACGTAAGTATACGTGATAACAGCAAAATCGGGAGTTTCAGATTTTCGGAATTACACCCGTTTTCATATTTTACATATACATATTTTACACGTGTTTTCTCTAGAAGCAAAAGATAGATTGAGAAGAGTCTCGAAAATTACCTTGTTTAATTTATTAGAAAAAGAACAATTAATATTCTTCGCTATGTCTTTCATTTAGCTTATAGAATTAACGCCGCTACAGCAATAATAGATTATTTGATTATTCTGGAAAAAATGCTATTTACCATAATAATATAAAACCAATAATAATTTTGATGATGTTATTAATTCACGTGAGATTAATAATAATTTTTAAGTAATTATATAATACTGGTTAAAATAATTATAAAAAATATCTTTTTTTTCCGATTTGTATAACTTATGAAGATGCAAATAGGTAAGAATAATAGAAAAGCAATTGTAAATATAGATCTTCGTATATTTGTATATTACAATTAGAATTAAATAGCAAATATAATTCAACTAATAAACTCAAACTATTCATAGCCTGATCTTTTCAAGGTAATATTTAAGATCGTCTTGAATACCATTTTGAGACACATAAGGTCATTTTATTAGTTGAATAAAATTTGAATAGGTACTGTCAATAAACTAACATTAAGTTAAGACAATTTTGAATATAAATGCTACCCAAAGTCTTAGGACACTTGTAATGCTGTTGTAATTATGCTGTTTCATCAATTCTTGAAAAATAGATAAGGTAATGCCTACGTACTAATAATGTCAAAAATGGAATAAATTGTAAATAAATATATCATACGTATAGTAATAGTCTTAGAATCTGATAACAGCTAAATGTCGAGTCAGAAAAAGTTCCACCGTTTATTAATTTAAAACGATGAAATAACTGAAAAAGTAAATGCATTTAATAGTAATATGTTTAATTAAATTATTTCCAAAAATATATAAATATTGAAAATAATAAACAGTTTTAGTTCTATAAACTTTACAATAAAAATTATTGATATGCATAATTTATACAAATTAATTAAAAGTATTTGTAATGAGTTTTTATGTATTTTCACACACACACACACACACACACACACACATATATATATATATATATATTTTATGTTCTTGATTTATAGTTCATTTTTGCGCTGATAACGGGACACCCTATGTATAAGGCGAATGGTGGGGAGCTTGATAGAAACTCAGAGAGGGAGTTACTTCTGGCTCAGTTTGCTCTTGCACGATCTTATGCGAGGTCACCCTCTGCATCCCCCCTTGGTATACGTAACTCCTTCCGAGACACCCTCCTCTTCCAATTTCCTTCTTCGCCTAGTCTCCGTTTCATCTTCATCGTATATTTTCGCTTTAAAAATCTCACTGTAAAAATTACTGTTGTGTTTCCTGAAAGAAAAATTTTCTAAAAGCTGAAACCGATCTCCGTGCTACTTTTGGAATAAACTTAGTAATTTGTTGTGAATGGGTGATGATGACGACTACAAGATATTATTGGATGCTGTTAGTGTCATTATTGTTGATATTTGGATGCATTTCAGGTTTGTTACGCATGCAGTTTATACAATTTATTTATTATATAAATATCTATATAAATTAAAGATATTAAAACTATTTAATCACTTCAGTCGCCGGTAGTTTTTAATTTTGCCTTTATTTAACTGTATATAATTAAAGAAATACTTTTTTATTACATTATTCTTTCATATTCCTTTCAGAATCGCCCTATATACAATTTGAAAGCTTATTCGCGTGTTTTATTTTCATTCCAGTAGTTTTGCTAGCTTACTATGACGCTTACGTATATTCTATACTTGTACTAGGTTGACATCAATAATGAATACATTAGTTACATACGTTTAATATTGAATATTTATTAAATACAATAAAAACTATTATTTTTTAAAAGCATTATTATGTATATAAACTTTGTTTATAAAATACATTGACAGTTGATAACAAAATACAAATATAGTTTAGGTTCTATTTTCTTGCAATTGCAAAATGCATGAACTGTAAATCTAAAATGTTGGTGTTATGTAAAATATGTGAAATCTTATTATACCGTTAATATCGTATATCAATAGATATACATGTATGTAACATGCGTACTTATATGTAACATGTGTACACACACACACACACACACACACTATAAGTTTGTTCCCGGACATCTTATAGTTTGTTTGTTATTTCATGGTAGGAATAGGTTTCTTGTTTCAAAATCACTGCGTGAGCATGCTCCTCTATCCATTTTACTTTGATAAAGTTGTTCATAATGACTTTATTGCTAACTGTACATAAATTTTATGGTAAAACACTCTATGAATGTTTGCACATGGCTCTATTTTCTCGCGAATATCTCAACGCACCTACAATACGGTTGATGACAAGTGAGTTTATAAATAAAGCGCTGTACAATTTCCAACTGATTCGCTATGGTAGCTGATATCATACGAAAAAGATTTCTTTGATAGTTCAACGTTCCATGTTTTTATGCCAATTAAATTACAAGTATGTCATCTCTTTAAATATCTTTCTCCTTTGAATTATTTTATCACAGTAAGTCACAATAAATATGGTTTATTCAGGTTTCATCAATTTATTGTGAAATTTTAAGGTGTCTAGAACGGTACTGTATATATACATATATTATGTTTACTATAATATCAAGTGTTTCATAAAACATATTTATTTATATGACTATATAAATAATTGGATAGACAGTAAATAAAGAATAATTTGTGGACATATCTTTCATCATGTATCATAAAAATAAGTAATTTACCTTACTGATTATATTATTATTTAATAACCAATCACATTTGAAAATAGAATATCGGTTTTCGTCAGAGCTGACCCGTTTTGCGTTCAAAATTTTCTACAACGTGTGCAGCACGTGCTAACCAGATCGAAATTGGAGTATGCGCGCGACGATGTTGTATTTATAGATCGCAGACGATCCTCTTTAAACTACATTTTTCGCAGTATTCCAATTCCGGGACACCAGGATTGTTTAAATAACATTATATCCAAAAATTCTTAAAATCAGACAATAATGTTATCAGTATTTGTGCAATTCTATCTATATCTTTCTAAAAATTTGTTGTAACTTGACAATTATGCGTTTCGCAAAATTTATGTTTCCTTTTGTCATTTTACTGCTATATATAGCATTAAAACTCACAAAATATTAAATATTTATATACATATTTATATTTTCAATAAAATTCTATTCAACTTAACTTTTTAAACAACTACTCGTATGAATCTTTTTCTAATCCAAACCTTAATAAGCTCGAGTCAAAATTTGGAGGATTATCACTCTGCTTTCCAATTGTCGTTCTTATCAGTGCCATGTCCGGAATTTGCGATTTCTGTCTTCAGCGATTCTCTTGTACTGTAAACTTTCCTTTGTTCGATTGCTTGCCGTGAGCTTGTTTTCCGTGACATCACTAACAAGCTCGACTCCAAATATTATTGCATAATGAAGTGCACTTTGTTTTCAACGCGTTACGAGATGAGCTTTCTGCAACAGAAGCAAAGATAATTGCAAATGCTATAATTATTAGCCTGTTGCAAAGGTAAGGTAAAAGATAATAGAACAGGATTATAAAAGAGTAACAAATTTTATTAAATACTCATATCTGTACAAGAGCATGCACGCGAATAATTATGATAAAAATGAACTTTAACAAACAAAAGTATGTATAATTAATTGAAATATATTCTGTTATTTATAAACTAAGTAACTATCTTATAAATGAGATAATTAATAATTACTTCGTTAATTTATAAATAATGTTAACATAATATATAATTTACAAAAACGTTTATAATGTAATTATAAATTATCTTATTTATACCTGAAGAATTAAATTTTATGCAGAATAACTTAAATTGTGATAAAAATAAATTATACGTATCAAAATATACAATTAAATAATTGCTATATGGATTACATGTAAAAGAAGGTTGCCAAAATTAGACTGCTTTTGTTTTTCCTTATATACAAATTTTAAACAACTTGAGACACTACTGGTTGGCGACATTATCGTAAACATGTGACTCAGCGGCCAGTGAGCGGAAACTACAATATTTTCAACAGAACCACCGTAGTTTTATAGCTTGTGTTATAATTGTTATACTACAATAAATATTAAGGTGCCCTATAGTATAAGAGTGAGTAATCAAATTTTTTAGAACACATTTTACAAGTGGTTTTTATTAACTACAAATTATATGTTATAAAATTAATATTTAATTTTGTGTAGTTATGTAACGTCATATTTTTATATTGGGCCTAGTTACCTAAGTTGAACCGCATATCTGCTAAATTGGACCAGTTTATTTTAAGATTGTTAGGAAAATTATTAATTTTCTTTGAATTTCTACAATAAGTAATATACATATTATGGTTCTGTATTTTATGTGAAGAGGTAAAGGAAAGAAGACATGATCAAGTGCGTGGATTGTGTATATTATACGAGTATATATATATATTTTAATAATCCTTAAATGTTTAAACTAATTAAATATGTTTTTATCTTGGACTTTATATTGGCATACCGTGTGTAAACCCATGACCCATATATACAGGGTGTTAAATTTTAAACGTAACAGGTGGAATATTTCGTAAACAATGCATTTTAGAAAGAAATGTTTCCTACAAAAGTTGTAGGGTTTCATAGGGAACATAACATATTCGTATAACCTTGGCCGGCGTCTCCAAAGTCAAATGGAGGTGAGGACGAATTTTTTAAACGGAAACCTATACTTTTTATTATAACATCTTGTTTCACTAATTAATTTGAACAACTTTTATGTGAAGCATTTTTTTATTTACTTAATATTTTTTAAGATATTCAATAAATATTTGGTAACTCTTTCAACATTCAGTTTACGATACTGAAGATTAAATGACAAAATGAAAGGACTCAGAACTCAGAAAAGAAAAAATAAAATAATGAAGTAAATGAGAAATACTTTATTAACAAATTAATAAATCTTCGTTTAAAAATAAAAGAATTTTTACAAAAAGAATTTGTAGGAAAAGTAACGAAAATTATATATATTGTATATATGGTTCCAACTTACCAGCACATTATGTCTTACGACTCAATTGCTCACTTTTTTATTTTCTTTATGCAGTTTTTTGTACGTGGAGATTTATTAATTAAAAGTTAGAAATGGATTGTCATTGGAACAAGACATCAAAGCATACCAGAATTTAAAAAATTGAGCTTATAATTTACAAAAAAATCACTTAAAAATAAAATGGCGGTTTCATATTACCCTACCCCTTCTTCGTCTTCTTATTTATTGAAAAATATTTGTGTACAGACTGCAAATAGACATTTTAATCATTTTGCAAGTGCTGATGTTAATTGTTATTCTTTTAATTCATTTGTTTTAATATTTGATTTTTCTCCAATAAGTAAATGTTGTTATAGGCCACTTGTATAAACAAGTGTTGTATTAAAAATATCTTTGACATAAAATACTTTTATTATTTTACTTTATTATTAATTGTTATTTATAGTATTCATTCCCAGATCCAACTTAGGCAACTGTAAATCCAAATTAGGCAATCAGTTTTCCAATTAGGACCATTTAGTTAATTTTAGTTCTTTTATTTTATACTTATTAAGAATAATATATTTTAAAATGTATTATTTGATGAATGTACATATAATGTAAAATAATTTCCAATATATTTTGTTTTAATAAAATACTTAATAAAGGATAACTTAATAAAATTAAAAACTGGTTCAATATAGACAATCTTTCCCTATGTGTATATATAAATATTTTCTTCATTTATTACAAAAGATAATATAAATAATCATAATATTGATCATAATATATAAATCATAATAATTGTAATAATAATAAATTGGTTTAAATATTATAATACATATTATATGAGCACTTTGAGCTGAAAAAGTAAATGGACAAGTTGCAAAATCTTCAAATAGAAAGTTATGAAGCTGCATTTGAAGCCAATCTACAAAGGAGATTTAAAGTAGGTCACGTTTTTCCTTGCTTATTTGGTTCTAAAACTGTGAGCATACACAAAGTACCGGCCCTTTTTCTCTCTTTCCCTCTTGAAATTTACACGCGTATTTAAAGCTACGTATATTTTCGCATCTCACGTCAAAGTTTAAAGCGTAAATTTCCGCGCGCACCAAGTAAAAAGCTCAGTCATCAAGACGAGAAAACTAAACTTACGTCAAGTGAAAAATTTTGCAGATATGCAATTAAGTTGATGGATTGAATGTTATAATGATTAAATACTGTTAGCAAGTTTGCTAGATCACGATATATGTATAGTTATGAAAATTTGTTGAAAAGAAGTTTGTAATGAGTTACATAAAGAAAATTTTATTTTAAAAGATAAAGATTTGTTTTTTTATAAAATATAATATGGGAGAAGTTCATAATAGATAAATAATCTTTATTCTCTAAAAATGTACTTTTAAGACAATTCGGAAATAAGTTCATCAATTAGGCATCGCATGCGAGAATTGGATAATTCTGTTAAGTGGCATGGTCGATATCGTTTACAGAGTAGAACGGGCATACTATTGCAGGCTATTGCAGTTGCATTACAGAGAGCAGAGAATCCGCTACAATTAACGTGATTATTTAACGGCGCTCTCGTTGTATACCCGCAATGTTTATTCGCTATTCGCTCGTTACCGGTGTTGTATGCACTTCTCTATACACGTGTCCACGTGTAATATCAGGGGTCGGATTTACCCCACGGTTATACACCGTCCACCCTCTATGTTGACCAGGCAAAACTGTGTCCAGGAAACGCAAAACCGTATTATCGTATTATTACCGTAATAACGACATTCATGTCACATTTATTGCCATTTATCGTAGAACTACTGTATGGTATTAATTATAATTATACGCTGATTACACAGAAATAATCCTGTTTTAATCTTGTTCTGAAGGAATAATTTGCTTAAAAATGAAATGTATATGTGTCCAAATAATTATATGTTTTAAAAAGTATTTACTTTACACACGCATCATGCAAAGATTCAGTCCAAAAACAAAAAAGATTTAATACTTTGTAAAAGTACAGTGTATACAACCTGCAGCAATTAATTATTTATTATTTTGGCAGAAAAATGGTTTTAAAGATGAAAATATTCTTCCGAAAAGACTTTAACATTTTATATTTTTGAAATGATGAAAGATTTAAAAATGTCGAATATTCAATTTTTAATTAAATAAATTAAGTTATTATATGTATAATATATAACATATTATTACAAGTATTTCAAACCCAACTCATTTACAAACTCATGTTTATTAAGACTTTTTGATTTATTTTTGGGCACACTAAATTTTGTTAAAATATTTTACACTTTTTTTTAACAGTTTGTATTTGTGGTTTTATCCATTTTGTACATCTATTATATTCTTAGACATTAAGAGTTGATTTTTCCCTCTTGAAAGTATTAATCTAATTTTATAAAGTACAAAATATGTAAAAAGTCATATAAATAGTGACGCCTGTCTAGTGAAGAGGAGGTCCAGGTTCAAACCCTGGCTGAGGAAAATTTTTAGCAATAAATTTAAAAATTAAAATTATTTAGACTAACATTCGGTTTTGGCTCTTGTATATCCTTGATTACTTCGTACTTATAAATAGTTTATTTATAAACAATTTTAGTCCAAATATCACGTAAAAGAAAAAACTTCATATAAAGAAAGTACTAAAAACAATTTCAAAAATATTAAAAAATTCTTCATATAGTATTATAAATATATCATATAATTGATAAAAACTATAAACTTGTCTGCCTTTATACGTTATATTTTTGTCTTAGGTTGATTTATTTTCCGGTTAGTTTTATTAGCAATACACATATAATGTTCTTATTTAAAATAAGTATAATACACACGCACACACACACACGCACACGCACACGCACACGCACACGCACACGCACACACGCACACGTACACGCACACGTACACGTACATATAATTTTTATATATTCTTCGACACACATCACACACACACACATGTATATTTGTAAAAATTATATATTCGAAGAATATATAATTTTTATGAATATACATGTGTGTATTTCGTCTTTTTCGTCTTCCTTCTCCTTATTCGAAGAATATATAATTTTTCGAAGTAAAAATTTTCAAATAAGATTATTGAATGATATATGTATATATATATAATTATAAATATTAAATTTGTTACTATATAACACTGCATCTGATTATATCTGATTTTATATGATTTAATGTATCATGTATAATTGTACGTGACTATGTATAACTTGACTAGAAATTTAATCTCACTGGCACCCAGTTGTCAACAAGCCAACATGCGTTTTATATTGCTCCTGTGTAACAAAAGTAGATAGCACTGACGTAATATCGCTAGTTGGGT
>NW_011966766.1:7168-10350 GCF_000949405.1 Vollenhovia emeryi | reverse complement strand
GTTATCGGGTTATAATAAATAATTTAATAGTGTGCTTCAAATACTTTATTATTAAAAAATATGAAAATTTTTACTTAATTATAAATTTTGTTCAAAGTGACGGCCTTGAACATTGAGACAGGCTTGACATTTATCTTTATAAATAAAATATGTAATATAAGTTTTTAGAATGGAAATATTGCAACATGAAGTCCAAGTTGCGAAATTTTTATTTAAGAAATACACTAACAGTAAGCAACAAAATTAACTCAACAAAAATTTATACCAGCACTCACACATATACTCACGCACACACGCATACGTACACGCGCAGGTGCACACACACACGCACACGCACACGCACACGCACAATGCGCAAAATGCGACCAACAACCTCCTCGTGGTGCGCATTGGATAATGCTTATGCTCGCGGTAACAGCCATAAATAAACTAAATGCATAGGTAACTTTGATACAGACTTCAATTTTTTTTATTTGTAGGGAACAGTTTATATTTTACAATGATTCTTATAAAATTTGCGAAAAAAATTCTTGCCTCCCGTGAAGCGCATCAAATTATAAAAAGTTTTGCAGACAAAACAAGATGATGAAAAGGAAAAAAGAGAAGTTCGAAATCTGATAAATTCTCTTTAAAGTAGAGATCTCTAGCTTTAAAATACAAATATTTTTTAATACGATACATTTTCGCGAAGTTACGATTATTTAAAGTTCAGTAAAATTTTGGTATAAATTTTTGTTGCGTTAATTTTGCTGCTTACAATTAGTGTATTTTCATCGACAAAAGTATTTTTATCAATTTTAACTGCACATTATTTTAAACAAGTTTAAAGCTGATATTAACTGTTATTGATACATCGATTTAAACCGTTATAAATATATATCAATAATTGTAAAGGACTAACAATAAGAGCTCATGCAAGTAGGATACATATATACAGGGTGCACTAAAACTACCGGATATCCTTTTAATCGCATATTCTTTCCGTACCTGAGCGCGCGCAATGTCAGGCCTGTCATTTGTGAAATACAATCTCGCTTATTATTCAAAAACTATTATAGCTTCGACGTTTTTGTATTAGAATTTTCGACTCGAAATTTTCTAAAGAATCTGCGATTAAAAGGACATTCGGTGGTTTTAGTACACCCTGTATTTGCCACGTAGAAAAGAAGCGATAACTAATTAACCTTACGTTTTTTATGAACAATAATAAAAATAGTAAATTTGTTGGTTATCGCGTTTCTTTAGAACATAATTTAGAGATGTTTTAATATCACAACAATTATAATGTTTACATGTTGTATAAACATTTTCTTTATGAACTTTCTTTATTAGTTAATTTTGTTAAGAGACTTTTGTTTGTTAAAAATAATAGGAATAAAGAAAGATGCAAATTGGACACTTGAACATCGCTTCTTAATTATCTAGACAAGCTGTTTTTTTTCAATTTTAGTTTCCTCATAGAGAGAATTTAGTGACCCCTACAGCACGAAATATTTCTAACATATTGCATAAATATTTCAATATTGTGACATAGTACAAATATTGCAACAATATTGTATAAATTTTATAAAATTTATATTTTATGGGAGACAAAATATCACTTCTATATTATAATGCAATCACAAATCTTGTACATATTTTACAATATAATGTGTTAGGCAATACAAAACAAGTATGGAGAAATTATGCAAAAAATATACACGGTTAATTTAATTTATTAATTTGTAGAAAGATTTGAATTAAATTTGTAGAAAATAGAAAGTATGGTTGCTGTATAATAACGGTAATATAACGCAAGATTTATTTTCAATTTTACGCTTTGTACATTGTTATAAAGTAATCGAAATGTGAAAAACTATTTACAAATCTTTCAGGAACAAATATTTAGAAATCTGGGATAATTTAGAATTCCTCAGAATATCCCAAATGAAGTAAGATGTGCGGGTTACATTTAAAATTAACTTTTAACATTTAATAGCATTTAATAAAGACGTTATGTACAATACAAGTATATTACATAGCAAGACGGAAGTGTCAGGGCCGGAGGATCACCGCCAGCCCGATCATCAATGTTAAGCAACATTGAGTGTGGTTATAAAACTTGGATGGATGACTGCAATTTGACGGTTCTTCGTACACGACTGCTAAAATGTTGTTAACTCCTTTGATAATCATTAAAATCCGGAATTTGTTCATAAATTTTTTTTCTTTATTATTATTGCGATACCCCAAAATTATGACTCTAGGATATCCTTTGGATAAAGTGTACTGTGAGGAATGCATAATACGACTTGAAATATATCAGAAATATTGCACAATAGATGTACATTGGAAATTGCTTCCTTAAAGTTTCAATTTGTGCACAAAGCTTTCTCTATGAGGAAGTCGAAAAACCGCATATGCATAGGAGGAGAATTATAAATTTGTATATGGCGTCCGCGCGCGTACGGAACACATACACATATGTATACATATATACATATATACAAAAGTTGATTGGCGACAGTGGGGAGGGGGGGGGCGCAAACAACGAAATGCTAACAAAAGATACAGACATAGGCCTCCTATGTCTACCTCTCTCTCTATAGCGGGCGCTCCTTGGTTGTATCTACGCGATGCTCGGTCTATTCTATGCAGGTATATGACGATGTTGGGAGTTAGGATTTCGGCATTACTCAAAATCATGGAGTGCACACTCCTTATGGGGACCTCATGTCTCAAACTTTGCAGAAATTAGAGCGACTACAGACAAATATCTGGAAATCTTGAAAAATAAAAAAATTAACTTTCAACGATTCTCGTCAAACTCTATATTAATCGTCCTGTAATGTGCACACGCGCACGCACGCACGCACGCACGCACGCACGCACGCACGCACGCACGCACGCACGCACGCTCGCACGCACGCACGCACGCACGCACGTACAAATACACGTGCGCCTTCCTCCCCCTCTCTCTTTCTCTCCCTCCCTCCCTCCCCACCTTCCTTTTATTCCCACTCCTTTCCCCCACCCTACTTCCATCTCTCCTCTTCCTCTCTCCATATAAAAAATTCGCGATATCGCACAAAAGTTACAAAAGTTTACAAAAGTTACAGCAATCATAGATATTTTTAACATACATACACATCGACATTTTTTAAATATGATTTTTCGACATCTTGTAATATTGTGAACACATT
>NW_011966766.1:0-4806 GCF_000949405.1 Vollenhovia emeryi | reverse complement strand
GACAAAGGTGCAAAAATTGAAATGTCAAAATTTCCGGGGCGGAGTCGTCACCCCTATGAGGCGAAGTCGTCACTCCATTCTCGGACTAGATTTTAAATGAAACTATATAATTTCGATCATGAAATACGATAGAATACATTTTATTAATTATTTTTTAATAAAAAAATTTAAACATTTACATTAATTAACATTAATTAAAAATACAATGAAAATAATTAGAAGAAAATCATTTTTCTGTGTTGTCATCACTGTCGGAATCGGACCACTCCTGCTTCCTTGACTTCGATTTCCGCCCACTGCTCGTTGAAGGCTGCGGTTGTAATTACGTGACATTTTTGGGGGGCCGGCCTCTCTTTCTCGACGCAGTGGCAATAGTCGATTTTAGTCGTAACCGTGACGACTTCACCCCGGTGGCTTGATGACGACTTCACCCCGGACACAGATTTCAAGTTTAGTCGCTTATAAAATATTATAAATAAAGAAAACTGAAAAAACTTCACTAGATTCGTGTTCAGCATGCATTACTCTTTGGAATAACTTATCTCGAGATTTTAAAAACAATAATATTTAAAATATTAAAAATTTTCGATACGGAAAAAAATTCTTTTGACTTCTGAAAATACGTTTGTTGTAATAAAAATCATAACATGATATATAATTTTACTAAACTCCGTTGATTACGTAGATATCATAAATAGCGTTTATAATATTAACAACAAATTTATATGACATATAGATTTCGAGATAACTATAGTGACGACTTCGCCCCGATGACGACTTCGCCCCGGTCTCCCCTACATTATTTAGAAACAATCTTGATCAGATTTAATTATTAAAATTATGTATGGATGGAAACAAATATTCCCAATAATTATCAACTGTATTCTTATTCAAAATAATATTAAACTTAACTATTTCCATTACTTTAATACTAATAACATAAAATATAAATTAAGAAATGTAGTTTTTGAAATTTTAATCATTTTAGCAATATTATGTTTTAATATTATCATACAGGGTCATCGCTTTTATGTTATCTCCTTGTCTGTCGTGAACGTTGACCTCGCCGACAATTCTTCTCCATTTGTCTCTGTCCTGAGCAGAAACGTCCTCCACGTTCTGCACTTCTACGCCGCCTACTTACATTCTCCATCAATCCACCTTAAATTCTCCTTTAACTCTTACAACCTCCTTCCACTTTGCTTAAATAATATCTTTTTAATAATTTTAGTTTTATTCTCTTTGAGTTTTAGTGATAATTTACTTTAGTTTTATACGCTGTTTTTAATTATTATTAATATTTATTTTTAAAATTTGTTACTATTATTATACTATATTATTACCATTATCATAATATAATTGTATTTGTGTTTTTAAATACATGAAAAAAATGACAGAAGAATTGTTATAGGTACATATTAAAAATACTTAATATAACACGAACGTAATATGTTAATAATTAAATAGCAGCTTAGTGACGCCAGTCAAGAAATCAAGAATTAAATAAGTGTGAAAACGACCTTACTGCCAATTCTTTATTATAATAAATTACTACGCTTCGGCCAGTAATTCTGGTCCTCTTCTGGGATATCTCAGATAACAAACTTACAAGAGTGTCTACAAATGTCTGAAGAACAGATAAACAATATGAACTAAATTAAGATAACATCTTGCGTCCCAGAAAATGAAATTAAGGTGTTTTTCATATAATAATATGAATGTAATATGTTAAAATGTGGAACGGCTATGTTTCTGTCTACTACTACATGTTCATGTTTCTTTACAGCAACATAAGTTTTCTTCGGGTTTGTTTTTTTTATGTTAATTTTATTCATTCATTACTTTTCATTTAATTTCTATGTTATGCTCAGTTCTTTATTCACTCAATAAAACAGAATACTTACTGTAATTTTCACATCCGTTAGGACAAACGCTTTAGTGCGATTAATTAATTTTTAATACTTTATTTATTAATAAATTAATAAATTATTTACAATTAATAAATTTTTATTTCTTAAAACACATAACTTTACTATAAAATATATTATTAATTTTTCCTTTTTGTAAAATTTTTTAATGTCTCGCAATTTTTATTACATTAATTTTTCCAAATGTTACAAAAAAGGATTTATAACTTACGAGGAAAAATTGTATTCGCTAATTAAACAAAATATGTTTAATATATATATATCGAAATATTAATAATATAGAGATAGATAAATTTTTCTTACTTTTATATCAATAATGCTATATTAATATCTATAACATTAATATATATAATATAATATATATAATATATATATTAATGTTACAGATATCAAAATAACATTATTATTTATAATATGTAAGTAATTGTATATAACGTTAATTTAATTTACTCTAATAAAAATACACAATCATATCTTAATATATTTTATTATAAATAATTTATGTTGAATCATTAATTGTGCTCTACAAACAATTTAATCAGTAGATCAATATTTCGATAAATTCTACATCTCGGAAAATATGTTTCTTTTTCTGTTGCTTTTTGACATAAGCAATGACATATGTTTTATTCGTATTCTTTTATATCTACTGCTTTTGCTTGCTATTTCGAAAATAAAAGTCGACTTCGTAATAGAACACAGCAAAACCACCATGAATGCTCCAACATTACGATAACGCAAGTATATCCATTGCTATTACGTTCTTATTTATTTTTATTGCCCTACGTGTGTCTTTTTCCGCGAAATATCCGCCTCGTGATCTCATACCTCGAACTTCGAAAATACGCTTTCTCTACCTTTCAAGATAGAAAATAAAACAATGGTATATACCCATAAAATATGAAGAATCCATTTATGTTTATTTTACAAAAGTAGTTCCTATAAAACAGATTATAGAAATGTTGAAATATTAAATTACATTTTTCACACAGAATGTATAGAATATTTTGTTTTAAAAAGTTAAATGCAATTTATGATATATGATAATATATGATATATGATAAAAAAACTCCAATATAATATAGATAAAAAGTAAATATACATTCTTAGAACTGTAGTTTTTACATTAAATTTCTTAGCTAAAAAAATGTTTTCAACAAAAGTGATTCAACATTGATGATAAAATAATGACACTTGGATGACTTGGCTATGTTGTCAAAGTTATGTTACAAAGTTACCTTGAATTTTTGGTAAAAAGTTATTTATTTTTTATTGTATATACAGAAGAACAAGAAGTTTCTTGAACTAGTATTGTATAATTACACATTTCTTTCTTAAAAATTTCCTAAATTACAAGTCGTACAAATTATCATCGGCCAATTTTATTGTGTAACAATTGAACAACCTCGTTTTACCATTTTCGATTTAAATCCTATGCAAAAATGTTGTGTGTAATGCCAATAACATATTCTGCAAGTTATTATAACCCCTACCTTTATTAAAAAATAGTATATTAATCTTCCCGTTCATTCAGTTATTATGAATATCGTATTTTTGTCTCTCTCGTTCAATGAGGATTAGACTCACTGCAAAATCGAATGTTTACCGTCTAATACAAATGCGAGCAATTGTCTGAACAAACAATCTTGGTTATACAAGGTGGGGAACAAGTTTCCGATCTCTGAAGTATCTCGGAAGGAGTGAAATGTAGAGAATATTTCAGACAAAAGTTGTATGGTTTAAGGTGGGGCATTTGATGGTGACCGTGACTTTCCACATAACATCGGATGTCCTATGTATATATATTTTTCCTCCATGACATGTAAAAAATATTCTGTATGTGAAATGTATATACATCTCATATACAGGGTTATAGGGTAGGCCATTTTAATCTACGCACTGAAATCTCTCAAAATCCATAAGTTTAAGACAAAAATGTTTCAGACAAAAGTTGTATGGTTTCGAGAAGGCCATAATAGGATACCATTGGTTTGACCTTGAAGAGATATTTGAAGGTCACATGAAGGTCACGTTTAATTTTTTAAATGAAATACCCTATATATTTTTGCATATTCTTGTAGCTTACCTCGAGCTTTTCAAAACACTCTAATAAAATATGTTTTTATCAAGAACTTTTTGAGTTGTAAAGCTTGATGGTTCCAATATTTTGACATAAATTATAAAATATCTCATAAAATATTCATTTTTTTATTATCTTTTCTTAATAGTTTTATGCACAGAATAATGTCGGCTGTTGTGGGTGCAGTTCCGATCCGCGTAATCTGACCGCGCAACCTCCATGTTGTATAGCTTGGGTAATACTAATGTCGGCGGTACTGTTACTTTCAAGCTTTGTAACTCAAAAAGTACTTTACAAAAAATCATTTTATTACAGTGTTTTGGAAAGCTCTCGTGGTAAGCTACAAGAATATGCAAAAATATGTAGGGTATTCGATTTAAAAAATTAAACGTGACCTTCGTGTGACCTTCAAATAACTCTTCAAGGTCAAACCAATGGTACCCAATTATGGCCCCCTCGAAACCATACAACTTTTGTCTGAAACATTTTTGTCTTAAATTTATGGATTTTGAGAGATTTCAGTGCGTAGATTAAAATGGCCTACTCTGTATACAGGGTGTCTGATGCAAAAGTAGCAATTTTGGAAATAGCGGTAGATTGGGTTAAACTAAGGAGAAATATCATGTACCGAGGTACAAAGTAACAATAGTTATCAACGTATAAATTTATACGTTTGAGCGAATGAGGATGCAGGAGATGGTAGGCCGGACTCGGAAGGCATTTAAGAAAATCGATCGATGAGCGGGAGGTGGAGCGACGCGCGAGATACTATGTTTATGTTTTGGGTTGCCCGTTGCT
>NW_011966765.1:23852-28929 GCF_000949405.1 Vollenhovia emeryi | reverse complement strand
CCTTAAAGATATCTTAGGATTTTTACTCTTTCAAAGAATCTTCCTAATCATTATTCTTCAATACCCTTACATTTTTAGTGACCCAGATAACTTTATTCCTGCCAACCCCATAATTACACCAATCCACATTCAACCCGAATGATACTTTTTATTTGCCTATGCTATCTTACGATCAATCCCAAATAAACTTGGGGGGGTAGTCGCTCTACTCAGGTCCATCTTAATTCTCTATACTCTACCTTTAATAAAATTCCAAACCCTATCTATAAAATTTTACCTTATAACTCAAATTCTATTTTGAATATTTTTAAACAACTTTATTCTTCTTACCTGAGCAGGAGCCCAGGTAATTGAATTCCCATACATCTATATCAGCCAAATCTTATCCTTAAACTATTTTATCTTTTTTATCCTCCTAACCCCCATAAATAAAATATGAAAATTAATTATTATAAATAATAAATAAACAAATTAATGATCTTGTCAAAGTCTATGTTTTGAAAACATACTAAAAAAATTGAATTTTCTATTAATTTTTCATAATTAATAATATAAAAATAAAATAAACTTTAACCCAATAATCATAAATATATAATTTAAAATAAAAGGTAAAATAATCTTTCAACACAAATACATTAGCTCATCATATCGTATACGAGGCAATAACCCCCGCATAAAAATTACTAACCCCCCAATTATATTAATGTAAATAACTAATCATAAAGTATACATAATTATTACATTAGTAAATATCAATAAAATTATATATCTAAAAAAAACAATTATCCCATATTCAGCCATAAAAATTAACGAAAACCCGCCGCTAGAGTATTCCACATTAAACCCTGAAACTAACTCTGACTCCCCCTCAATAAAATCTATTGGACTTCGATTTAGCTCTGCCAAAACACTAATAAAAAAACTATAAATAAAGGAAACAATAAAACAAAAAATCACAGATGAACCTGCCATTTTATTAAATTTATAAATTCCGCCCTTTCCCCCAAAATCATCACAACTAACAAAATTATAATAAAACTTACTTCATATGAAAGAGTCTGAGCAAGAACACGTAAAGACCCCACTAACGAATAAATAGAATTAGTAGATCACCCTATTAATAAAAATATGTATGTATGTATGTAGCTTTATTTACAGTGTATCCCCCAAGGAGGATTCCACTCTCTATACAGCCTTGGCGCTTTTCAGGAGCATACCCGAACCTTTACATTACTACCTCCGTACCGCCTCTCTCACATATTGGCGCTTTTCTAGGGAGCGTACCCAAACCCTTTACACGCTTTCCCCTTTTTTTCTCTGCTGCCGCGACCTGGCCGTATGCGACCTATACACGCTCGTTCCCTCCACCCTTTCGCCCAGTTTTCCCTACCCTGCCTCCCTCCCCTACCGCTCCGTTGTTACTCTTCTTCCTCGTCTCTTCTTCCTTTTCCTTCTCCTCCTTCGCTCTCCCTTGCCTCTGCCTCCATCCTCCTTTCTCGTTCCTCCTGTGCTATTCTCCATTCTGCTTCCCCCCTCTCTTTCCTCTGCTTTCCTCCTTCTCCTTCTCCCTACCTATAATAACAAGAACTATAATAACAAGAACTTTAATTTTGTCCTGTCTACCTTTCCCTCCCCCGTCCCTCTATCTCACTCTCCACTCTCCCTCCTCTGTCCCCTTTTCCCATGTCCACTCTCTCCCGTCCACCCACATTCTCCTGTTCTCCACCCTCACCCTTCTCCCTCTATTTCTCTCCTCTCTCGCCTTTTCCACCATCCTCCACCTCGTCCTTCTCTCCTCCATGCTTAAATCCTCGTCCACCTTTAACCCCCACTTCGCTCTTAGGTAGTCTGCTTTCATCAACGTCTCCTCCCTATCCTCCTCCTCCATTATTTCCGTAATTACTACTACCCTTCCCCCTTCCCCCATCCTCTCTGCTATCTCCCCTATCTCTATATCCCTACCTATCGTGTTTTTTATCGCTCTCCTTATCCTCCATAACCTTTCCTCCCTGTCCTTGCCTTCTACTCCTCTCCATACTATTCTCTTCCTTCTGTCTTCCTCCCTTTTCCCCTCTCTTCCCTCTCCTATCTTTCCCTGTCCCTCCCTCCTCCCTTCTCCCTTTTCCCTCCCCCCTTTACCGTCCTCTCGTACGTCCTTTTCTCCCCTTCCCCCTTCTCTCTCCTTCGCCTCCATACATCCTCCCTCTCTCAACCCTTTCCTTGGCTCCTTTGTCTTCTTTTCTCTTTCTTCTCTCTCCCTCTGTCTCTTCTGCCATTCATTCTCTGCTTCCTCCTCTCTCTCCTCTCCTTCCTTTGCCTTCTGGATTCGCGTTCTCTCCCTCTCCCTCCTTGCCTGTTCCACATTTCCTACCTTTTCTCTCTGATCCTCTCTCCCTTCTCCTACCTCTTCTGCTCTTACTTCCTGTCTTCCGTCTCCTGTCGTTTTGCTTCCTTCCTTCCGTCTCGTCCCCTTCCCCTCCGCCTCCTTACTTGTTCCATCCTTGCCTTCTTCCATCCTTGTCTTCTTCTCCTTTTCCTTCTTCTGCCACCCCTCGTTCACATCCGTCGTTCCTTCTCTCCTTTCTCTACTCCTCGCCTCCCTCGTCCATCTTTCCACTCTCCACTGTTCCTCCCTCCTCTCTCTCTCCTCTCTCCTTTCCATCACTTCTCTCATTTCTCTTATCTCTCTCGTCATGGTCCTTAAGCTGTTCCAGAACCTCTTCTTCCCATTCCTCTCTCCCTCTGTCTCGTTCCCTCTTACCTCCTGTCTTTCTTCCTCCCGTCGCTTCTCTCTCCTCCTTCTCCATCTCCTTCCCTTTGCCACCTCTGCTACGTCCTCGATTTCGCTCTCCTCCACTCTGTCCCTCTCTCTCTCTCCCCCTTCCTCTCTTCCCCGTCCACTGCCCTCGTTCCTCTTTCCTCCTTCCTTTCCGTCCTGTATTGACGAAATCGACAAAGAACCAATTTAGTTTTCCTCCCGCGTCTCCGTCTTCCTTCTCCTTGCCCTAACCTCTCTCTCCTGTCACCTCTCTCCTCTTTCTTTCTTACCTTCTCTCTCCTTCTCTCTCGCCTCTCCCTCACTTTTCTCCTCTCCTACTTTCTCCCTTCTGTCCTCTTCTCCTCCACCTTTCCTTCACTTTCTTCCTCCGTATCTTATTTCGCCTCTGCCTTTGCCTTTTACTCTTACCGCTCGCTTTGCCACTTGCACTACCTGCCCCTCTTGTACACCTTCCATACTCCCGGGCCCCTTCCCCTTCCTCCTCCTCTTTCACTTGTTCGACTGCTCGAACTCGAACTCGAATTTCCTTCTCTTCGCCCGCCCGAGATTTTCTGTCTCACTTCCTCCTCGCACTTTCCTCTCCTTCCATACCTTCTCCTGCCGAATCGATCTCTCGATCTCTCCGACCAATCTCCTTCCGCTCCCTACTATCGATCTCTCGCTTCTCTGTACTCGTCAGCCTCTTGTACCTCTTGTTCACTCCTCTCCCTCCTTCCGCCGTCCCTTCCGACCTCCCTTCCTTCCCTCTTCTATGCTCTGTCGGATTCTCTGTCTTTTGTACCTCATCATTCTCCTGCGCTTTTCCTCCTGTCCTCTTCTCCCTCTCCCATCGATCTCTCGCTCCGTCCGCTCGACTTCCTCCCCACTCCTCGTCCTTCTTCTTCGCTCCGTTCTGCCGACTCATCCTCCTCTTCACTTTACCTCCTTCTATCTTTCTTCCTCCTTTCTCCTTCGCGTCTCCTCCAATTCCCTTATTGCACCTCCTTATCCTCCCTCCATCTCCGTGCTCTTCTCCTCTCCAGCTCGTTTCCCTCCGCTTTTCTTCGACTTTTCTCTCCTGCCTCTCACCGTCACTACTTCTCACTCCGCCATCTTTTCTCCCTCCCCTATTAATAAAAATATATACCCCATTAATGTTAAAATAACAATAAAAAACAAAATAGAATAATTTATAAAATAAATATTAGTAATAAACGGATGCACTATTCACCTGCATAACATTAAAAAAATAAAACAACAGTTCTTAAATAGTAAATATAATAACTAGACTTAAATACTAAAAACATTTCCTTCGTAAATAATTTTACCGCATCCCTAAAAGGTTGAAACACACCCTCTAGCCCCACCTTATTTGGACCTTTCCGAATTTGAACATATCCTAAAATTTTTCGTTCTAATAAAGTTAGGAAAGCAACCCCTATCAACACAATTAACAAAATTATCAAATATCTAATGATATTTAAACTTAATATTATAAAATAATTTATTATAATTACTTATATACTAAAACATATATATTTTTAAATTCTAAATCTAATACACTAAACTCTGCCAAAGTAATAATCATATCAATTATCTATTTATATCTAAAATAAAATAAATATAAATTATTCAAAAAATATAGTCCTTTCGTACAAATACTTTCAAACTCTAATATAGATAGAAACCGATCTGGCTTACACCGATCTAAACTCAAATCATGTAAGATTTTAAAAGTCGAACAGACTTAAATATTAAACATCTACATTTAATTTTTATCTTAATTCAACATCGAGGTCGCAAACATTTTTATCAATAAGATCTCTCCAAAAATATTACGCTGTTATCCCTAAGGTAATTAATTCTCATAAAATTTTAATAACCAATCAAAAATCCTTAATTAATAATTTATATTATATTAAAAAAATAAAGTTAAATAAATTTATCAATCCTCCCAACTAAATATAACTAAAATATCCCACATATAACACAATCAAATAATTTTAATTATATAAAATTCTATAGGGTCTTCTCGTCCCATACTTACATTTAAGTATTTTTACTTAATAACTAAATTAAAATTTTTAACCTAAGACAGTATAAATTTCATCAATTCTTTTATACAAGCTTTCATTTAAAAAGCAATTGATTATGCTACCTTTGTACAATCAGTATACTGCAGCCATTAAAAACTAATCATTGGGCAGAAATCATTTTAAATTATACTCAAAAAACCATGTTTTTAATAAAGAGGTGAATTTATAAATTATTGCCTAATTCCTTAAATTAATATTTTTATTCTAATTACAGTCTTCACAC
>NW_011966765.1:7918-23538 GCF_000949405.1 Vollenhovia emeryi | reverse complement strand
TTTTAAATATCCAATACACTAATAAAAATAAAAACTTTTAATATTTATTTATAGATAACCCCATAAATACCTTAATTTAATTAATAATAATCCTTATATATACATAATTAATATTCTTAACCAAATCAAAATTAAATTTATTCAAAAAAAACTAGATATCACCCTAATTGACAAAAATATATTCACTAAATAATTATTTATAATAATTCTTTAACATTAACTATCATAACTATATTTAACTCTTAAAATTTCGAGAAAATTCATCATTTTAAATTTATATTTAAATAATCCCTAATACAAAAGGTACAATAACTAATATTTACTTTCTCTAATTATCTGTCTCTATTCTAGACCTTCACTCACATTACCCTCAACTTTAATACATTTATATTATTTAAATTTTTTTAATTAAACAATCTTTGCTTTCCTTTAAATAAAACTTTAATAACTCCACACCAATTATAATCACTCTCAAAAACAAATTATTTATAAAATAATATTTATTTATCCCCAACACTAAAAAATAAAATTTTTTATAAAAATATTTATTAACTAACTAACGTTAATAATAATCTAAATACATATTCCTATACACTTACTTTGTTACGACTTCTTCCACTTTAAAATTTATGAAAATGACGGGCAATTTGTACACATAATAAAATTAATTTCAAAATATAAAATTATATACTTTTACTATTAAATCCTAACCATCTAACTAAATATTTAAAAATTAAACTTAATCTTTACTTTAAATTAATGTAACTCATTTAAATCTTAAAAATACTACATTTTGATTTGAATTTAAATTTTTAATAAAATTTATTAATTATAATTATCAAACTTAATTTTTAAACAACAATATATAAAATTTTTTTAAGTCTTTCCTCTCGTGGACTATCAATTACTCAACAAGTTCCTCTAACTATTTAATATGCCGCCAATTTATTTAAATTTAATGATAAAACATTTAATTTTTAATTATTTAAAATTTACTCTAAAATAATAGGGTATCTAATCCTAATTTCTAACAATAATCTATTTAAAATATAATCAATAAATAAAGTAATTATAAACTATCAAAACTTAAATATTTCACTAAATTAAATTTTATTTATTAATATTCCTTCTTTTATTCCTTTTTCCCATATTTACTAATTAAACTAAATTTAATCAAAATTAAAAAATTAGTCTAACCGCGATTGCTGGCACTAACTTAATCATTCTTATTATAATTAACTATTTATTAATTTTTTAATCTTTAATCAATTTACTTATAACCTTTTAATATTTAATTAAATTATTTAAATTTACTAATCTAATAAAAATTTATTTATATTTATTACTACACACTAAATTTTTAAATAAAAATTAAATTTTTCTTATTATTTTTCATTATATACCTAAAAATTTTATACCTTATAAATTATTTTCTATCATTATAATATAACATATATTTTTATTATTAATTATAATTATATTATATATATCATTAATTATATTATATATATCATTAATTATATTATATATATCATTAATTATATTATATATATCATTAATTATATTATATATATCATTAATTATATATATATTAAAATTTTAAAGAATCAATATTTTTTAATATTATTAATATAATATAATGAAATTTTAATTTTCTTATATAAAATTTTTTATACATTAGATATATTTTTTAATGATGAATTATATTAATGATTTTATAATTAAATTTTTATTATTATAATACATTAGTATAATCTAATTATATTAATGTATTATAATAAAAATTAATATAAAAATCATAAATATACCCCCCTCTTATAAGAAATTATTTTGTTGCCTACAACATTTTAAAATTTATTCTCATCTATAATTGTCCAAAGAATTTTTATTTTTTAAATTTTTAATTATTAACATTATTCTACTCACTGTAAATGAATTATTTTTTATAAACTAAAAATCTCCGTCTATATCTCTCAAACAAATAAGTAAGCTAAATTAAAAAGCTTTTAGATTCATACTCTAAATATAGAATTTATTCTCTTATTTAAATGAAATGCCTGAAAACAAGGTTTATTTTGATAGAATAACTTATGTGAGAAACATCAATTAATCTCACTTTCATTATTATTATTTAGATTTTATATTCAATAGAATTAAACTATCCCCTAAAATTTCAAAAATTTTTGTGCCTCTTACACCTAAATATAATAAAAACTATTAAATATTAATTTTTAAAATTAAATAAAAATATAAATTTATTATAATATTTAACCTATTTATAAAGTATATTACCACCCTAAATCTAATTTTATTTTCTATTACCCCCCTTTTATTTACTGATTTAATCCTTATTTGATTCTTTATAGAAATCTCTAATTATATATATATATGCCTCCTGAATATCTGAATAAAAAATAAAAAAATAATTTTTTTTTATTTTATTCTTCAAGTTCTAGCATCTTTCATAATTATTTATAACATTATTATAAATAATTTTTTTATAATTAATAGTGTATTCTCCAGGTTACTCCTTTTATTAGCCTTAATAATAAAATTAAGGGTCCCTCCCTTCCACCTTTGGCTTCCCTTACTATCTAAATACTTAACTTGACCATTAATTTTTATCTTAATTACCATATTAAAAGTTACCCCCTTTTATATAATTTCTTTAATAAATATACCCCTTATACTTCTTTATATGATTTTAATTTTATGTGCAAGTATCCCCCCCTTTCTTATATTAAATATTAACAATTTAAAAATTTTATTAACTTACTCATCTATCAATCAAACAGGATGAATGCTAATATTAATTTGACTAAAAAATCTATTGTGAATAACTTATTTTTTTTATTACTCCATAATTCTTTTAAGTTTAACATACAGAATTCATAACTTTAAAATTTATATAAACTTTAATAATTTTAATAATATAAATTTTAAAATAATCTTATTAATCCTCATATTTAATCTAGCAAGTATGCCCCCCTTTTCTTTTTTTTTATTAAAATGATATAGAATCTTTTATCTACTCTATAATTCAAATTTCTTTATAATTTTAATTTTATTAATATTCAGCTCTTTAATTATACTTTATATCTATACAAAAATAATAATCAATTCACTATTTTTATTTATACTAACTACTAAAATTAAATCTATCAAATATTATCCCCTTAAAAATATACCCCTTTCAATATTGTTATACTTAAGAATCTTTGCCTCCTCCGCCCTATTCCTAATTTAAGATTTTAAGTTAAAAAAACTTAAACCTTCAAAGTTTACTATATAAATTTATTTTATAAATCTTAAAAATTTAATTAAATATAATTATTACATCATATAATTAATTAATATTTACTACAGATAATATACACTAATAAGTCCCCCTTATATCTTTAAACTTGCAATTTAAAATTTTTCTTAAACTATAATATAATAATTCTAAATTTCAAAAATTATACCCCTAATGTTAGAAAATTAACTTTCTTTAATAAATTTACAATTTACTTCTTTAATCAGACATAACATTTTTTTTCTCTCCCTAAATTCTAATTAACCAATCACTTAATCTTAAACAAACAATATCTATCTAATACTACTTCTTTAAATTCTACATAAAATATGAATAAATGACTATATTCAACTAATCATAAAGATATCGGAATCCTATATTTTATTTTTGCAATCTGAGCAGGAATAATTGGATCCTCTATAAGAATGATTATCCGCTTAGAATTAGGGACCTGTAATAACCTTATTAATAATGATCAAATCTACAATTCCTTAGTAACAAGACATGCTTTTATTATAATTTTTTTTATAGTTATACCTTTCATAATCGGAGGATTTGGAAATTTTTTAGTACCATTAATATTAGGATCCCCTGATATAGCCTTCCCCCGAATAAATAATATAAGATTCTGATTACTCCCCCCATCCCTATCCCTACTACTTCTTAGAAGTTTTATTAGATCCGGCGTAGGGACCGGATGAACTATTTACCCCCCCTTAGCATCTAATATTTTTCATAGAGGGCCCTCTATCGACCTATCCATCTTCTCCCTCCATATTGCAGGTGCCTCCTCTATCCTAGGGGCCATTAATTTTATCACTACCATTCTTAATATACACCATAAAAATTTCTCCCTAGATAAATTAACCTTACTAATCTGATCAATTTTTATCACAGCTATTCTACTACTACTCTCCCTCCCAGTACTAGCGGGAGCTATTACTATACTTCTTACCGATCGTAACCTAAATACTTCCTTCTTTGATCCCTCTGGAGGAGGAGACCCCATTTTATATCAACATCTATTTTGATTTTTTGGTCACCCAGAAGTTTATATTTTAATTCTACCTGGATTTGGACTTATTTCCCATATTATTATAAGAGAAAGAGGAAAAAAAGAAACCTTTGGTTCACTGGGGATAATCTATGCAATAATCGCAATTGGATTCCTAGGATTTATTGTATGAGCTCACCATATATTCACAATTGGGTTAGATGTAGATACCCGAGCTTATTTCACATCCGCAACCATAATTATTGCAGTCCCTACTGGCATCAAAATTTTTAGATGAATTTCTACACTCCACGGAATAAAGATTAGTTACAATCCAACTCTCTGATGATCAATAGGATTTATCTTCTTATTCACAATAGGAGGTCTAACAGGGATTATATTATCGAACTCTTCAATTGATATCGTCCTTCATGACACCTACTACGTAGTTGCTCACTTCCATTATGTACTTTCTATAGGAGCTGTATTTTCTATTATTGCTAGATTCATTCACTGATTCCCCCTAATCTCAGGCTTCTCTCTTAATACCTTCATACTAAATATCCAATTCATCTCAATATTCATTGGAGTAAATTTAACTTTTTTCCCCCAACATTTCCTTGGTTTAAGAGGCATGCCTCGACGATACTCAGACTACCCAGATACATTTTTAAGATGAAATATTGTCTCTTCAATTGGATCAATAATTTCTACAATCAGACTTATTATTTTAATGTACATTATTTGGGAAGCACTAGCTTCTAAACGTAAAATTATTAATATATTCTTTCTTAACTCATCTCTAGAATGACAAAATTCGTACCCCCCTCTAAATCATAGTTATAACGAAATTCCCGCAATTTTTTAATATGGCAGAACAGTGCAAAGGCCTTAAAATCCTTATATAAAGATTCTAAAAATCTTTTATTAAAAATTAACACATGATTACTAACACTACAAAACTCTAATTCACCAACCTATGACATAATAATTTTTTTCCACGATTTTACTATAATCCTATTAATTTTTATCACAATAATAATTCTTTCTATCATATTATCCCTCTCCAAAAATCTTCTTATTGACCGATACTTACTTCAAGGTCATAAAATTGAAATTATCTGAACAATTGCACCCATATTTATTTTAATATTTATTGCCCTACCTTCCTTAAAAATCTTATACTTAACTGATGAACTACACAATAATAAACTCACAATTAAAACTATTGGCCATCAATGGTATTGAAGATATGAATATTCTGATTTTTCTAATATTGAATTTGACTCTTTTATAATCCCAACCCCCGAACTACAGTCAAATGAATTTCGACTCCTAGAAGTAGATAACCGATGTATCATACCCTTTAACTTTCCCATTCGAATCCTTACTACCTCTATAGATGTTATTCATGCATGAACTCTCCCTTCTTTAGGTATTAAAATAGATTCTACTCCTGGTCGTCTAAATCAATCGTTTATCTACATTAACCGCCCTGGAATATTTTTTGGACAATGTTCAGAAATTTGTGGTATTAATCATAGCTTCATACCAATTGTAGTCGAAAGAACTAACTTCTCTAACTTAAAAAATTGACTATTATTTACCCTATCCCAATAAATAATTTGACATTAAATGACTGAAAAAGTATTGATTTTTTAAATCAAATTATAATAGTAAATAAATATCTATTTTTAATGAAAGAATTAGTTAAAATTATTTAACATTAAATTGTCAATTTAAAATTATTATCTTACAGGATAGTATTCTTTTATTCCTCAAATAATACCAATACATTGATTACTTATAATAATTATCCTTTTAACTTTTTTTTTAATAACTAATGTTCTCCTATACTTCTTCACGTGAATTTTCACCCCTCATATAAATATCTCTTCTAAATCCTCTACGATTAAATGAATTTGAAAATGATAAATTCTAGTCATATATTGCCACTACTAAATTAAAAATTAAATGATATCTAACCTATTCTCTATTTTTGACCCATCAACCTCCCCTTATCTTAGGCTAAACTGACTAAGAATACTCCTATATATCTTTTTTTTCCCATTCCAATACTGACTAATCCCCTCTCGGATAAATATAATCTGAAATTTAAGATTAAATTATCTACATAATGAATTTAAAGTTCTTATCAATTACTCATATTCAAATTTGATAATTTTTATCAGTCTCTTAATTTTTATTTTTTTTAATAATTTTTTAGGTCTTTTCCCCTATATTTTCACATCCTCTAGACACATAAACTTTTGTGTCCCCCTATCTCTAACAATCTGAACTAGAATTATCTTATACAGAATTTTAAACTATATCAACTTATTTTTATGTCATCTTACACCCCAAGGGACCCCTTACGTTCTTATGCCATTTATAGTATTAATTGAAAGAATTAGACTAATCATCCGACCTTTCACCCTCACAATCCGCCTAACTGCAAATATGATCGCCGGCCACCTACTATTATGCCTCTTAGGCTCATCGGGTATTCCCATCACTAATTTCTTTATGATATTTATCATACTAAGTACTCAAATTCTTCTCTATATTTTAGAAATCTCAGTATCTTTAATTCAAGCTTATGTGTTCTCTATCTTATCAACTTTATATAGAAGAGAAATTTAATATATATATATGAAAAAATTATTCCCCCCTAAAAATTCTATATTAAATGTCCAGTAAATAAAATATATTTATACAAATAAAGTAGGTCTATATATAAATTAAACCCCACATAAATTAAAATAGACTCATATAAAACAAGATAGAGATAGATCCATAATAAATAAGATACAATAAGGTCTATACAAATAAAATAAATCTATATAGATAAATAGGACTATATAAATAAATAGATCCCAATAATATAGAAAAATAATTGACCCCTCGTATAAATAAAATAAACCCATATAATAAATAAACCACCCAAATAGTAAATATAATTTAACCTTTATAATCCCATCACTTTCAACGACAGCCTAATATAAAAAACCATATGAAAAATGTTCATTACCACCACCCCTTCCATCTAGTCAGAATAAGACCCTGGCCTCTCATTATTTCACTTAGTCTATTTAATAACCTAATCTGTATCGTCATATGATTCCATAAATATAATTATTTTTATTTATTATCTTTACCGTGCACAATCCTATGTGCCTTTCAATGATGACGAGACGTAACTCGAGAAGCAACATTCCAAGGATTACACACCATTAATGTCTATAGAGGAATACGAATGGGTATAATTCTTTTCATCGTATCAGAAATCCTTTTTTTTTTCTCCTTTTTCTGAGCTTACTTTCATTCTTCCCTCTCCCCTGCTATAGAAATTGGAATACTCTGACCCCCCCAAGGAATTAAGCCCTTTAATCCATTTGACATCCCCCTACTAAATACTGTAATTCTCGTTTCATCCGGCGCCACTATTACTTGATCACATCACGCAATATTGTCCAATAACTTGAAAGAAAGGAAAACAAGTCTCTTCTTAACAATCTTACTAGGAATATTTTTTACAATACTCCAATTAATTGAATACAATGATGCACCCTTCACAATGGCCGACTCAATCTATGGTACTACTTTCTTTGTCGCAACAGGATTTCATGGCTTACATGTAATAATTGGGACTCTATTCTTAGTCTTTACACTTATACGTATAACTAAACTACATTTTTCCTCGGCCCACCATTTTGGGTTTGAAGCCGCAGCTTGATATTGACATTTTGTAGACGTTGTTTGATTATTTTTATTTGTATCTATTTATTGATGAAGATTTTAATTAAACTATAAAAACCACAAAATAATTTATTTATATAGTATAAATTATTACATTTAATTTCCAATTAAAATATTTAAATAAATTTAATATAAATAATTATACTATTTAACCTACTCCTCCTTTTAATAATAATCCTCTCACTATTACTTATCTCCCTAAATTTTATCCTCTCAAAAAAAAGCTTTCAGGATCGTGAAAAAATTTCACCATTTGAATGTGGATTCGACCCAATGGGAAGCTCCCATCCTCCTTTAAGTACCCAATTCTTTTTAATTAGATTAATTTTTTTAATTTTTGATATTGAGATTGCTATACTAATCCCTCTAATTTTTCTAATAAAATTTTTTAATGCATTCATAATTTACACTTCTATCCTTTTCTTATTCATCCTAACTTATGGTCTATACTTAGAATATTCAGAACAATCCATTGAATGGAAAATCTAAGGATATTAGTTAAATAATAACACTTAAATTGCATTTAAAAATTATATTATAATATATATGTCTTTATATCTTTATACACTTACCCTCTTAAAGTAATTTTTACAATTTAATTTCGACTTAAATATTGATTTTAATCTAAATCTAAGAGAAAATCTGAATTTTCCCATTAACTAAAACCAAAATTAGCGGTAAATTATTGTTAATAATTTTAATGAAAATTAATCCTTCTAGTTGAAATAAACTAAAATGAACTTCTAATTCATTAAATATGAAAATTATACTTCATATTATTTCTTCTACCATAAACCCCTTCTTTTAAATATAGTTTACAAATAAAACATTATATTTTCATTATAAAAATAATTTTTAAAAAATTTATTTAAAATTTTTAAAATTTCCTTATATCTTCAATATAAAACTTTACCCCATAAGCTATTTAAATTAAATAATTAAAAAGTTAAATAAATTAATACCCTCCTATAAATAAAAATTATAATAAACACAAAAATTTTATACATAGCTATGTCTTCAAAATATTTAATTAAATATCCTAAGTCTTTTTTAGTAAACTCAACCCAAGTTTTATCAACTCTAAATATATTTACCCCTAAAATATTAATAGGATTATAAACTCATAAATATAAATAATTTAAAAATCATATAAATCCTATAAAATAATTTAACTTATAAAATTTTCTCAAATTCAAAATCATAAGATTAATAGCAACAATTACCCCCATTAAACATATAAACAAAGTTAATAATTTAACTATTAAATTTAATTGAATTTCAAAAAAATCAAAAAAAAATACCCAATTTAACACAGCACCAATAATAATTCTATAAACTATTAAAATTATTATTGACAAATTTATTACCCCTCTCTCTTTAAAATTATTATACCTATAAAATTTTATATTTTTAAAAAACAAATAATAAAATAATCGAACTGAATAAGAAACAGTTAACATTAATGAAAGCACAATTAAAACCAATAAAACCACATTTACCTCTCTTCTATAAATCAACTCTATAATATAATCTTTAGAATAAAACCCCGCCAAAAAAGGAGTACCACATAAAGCCAAATTAGCAATAAAAAATCTTATTATAGTAAAAGGAACCGCCCGTTTTAACCCTCCTAAGACTCGAATATCTTGCCTATTCCCCGCCAAATGAATAATAATACCAGCACACATAAATAATATAGACTTAAAAATTGCATGAGTTAACAAATGATAAAAAGCAATAAATTTAAACCCCACTCTTAAAATCATTATTATTAAACCTAACTGACTTAAAGTTGATAAAGCAATAATTTTTTTTAAATCATTTTCAACATTAGCCATTACCCCCGCCATAAATATTGTTAATACCGCTAAAAAGAATAATAGACCCCCTATTAATACATTACTTACTAAAAAATAATTAAATCGAATTATCAAATAAACCCCAGCCGTTACCAAAGTAGAAGAATGAACTAACGCCGACACTGGAGTTGGTGCCGCTATAGCCATAGGCAGCCATACAGAAAAAGGAATTTGTGCTCTTTTTGTAATTGCTGCTAATAACAATATAAATAATCTTACTCTAGTTATTGAAGATGATACCCCCCAAATATTTCATGTCCCCCCTATCATCAATAAACTTACCCTCATTAAAAGACCAACATCACCCACACGATTACATAATACTGTAACTATCCCAGAATTATAGGCCGTAAAATGCTGATAGTAAATTACTAAACAATAAGAAGTTAATCCTAACCCATCTCAACCAAATAAAATTCTAATAACGTTAGGCCTCAAGATCATTAAAACTATAGAAAATACAAACAATATAACAATGAAAATAAAACGACTTAAATACTTTTCCTCTTCTATATAAACACTTCTATATAATAAAATCATTGAAGAAATTAAAAAAATAAATCTAATAAATAATAAAGAAATCCAATCTAATAAAACTAAAAATTCAATATTAAATGAATTAAATGAATAAAACATTCACTCTAATATAATTCTTATGTCTAAAATATATATTATCAAACTAAACCTTAAAATAAATAAATACATAATAAGTATTCAATTAAAGTAAATATAAATAAATATAATTTAAGATAACTATAAATGGATTATAACATTAATTCCACAAATTAATATTTTTCTTAAACTACTTAAATCTATAACTCCATCATTCTCTATTATATAAAAACTACCAAATTTAATATAAAAAAAATCAATGGATACACATGAATAATTAAAACCAAATACTCCTTGCATACCCCAAAATTATAAACATTTTCCCTATACCTAAAATAATTATGCTGAATGTAAGAATATAAATATAAAGAATATGCCGACCTAATAAAACATACCATCATTAAATTTAACAAAATAAAATTATCCCAATTCAATAAAACCATTAAAGTCAAAATTTCCCTAATAAAATTCATACAAAAAGGAAAAGAAAAATTAATAATTCTTAATAAAAATCAAAATAAAGCTATTAAAGGCATCTTCCTCAACATCCCCTTATTTAAAAATATTAATCGCCTAAATGACCGTTCATAATACAAATTTACTATATAAAATATTCCAGAAGAACATAGACCATGAGAAAGTATAATAATATATCTCCCCACAACTCCTGACTTAAAATAAGTCAATAATGAACATAATATAAAATTCATATGAACAACAGAAGAATAAGCCACTAATCTTTTTATATCAATCTGAACCAAACAAATTACCCCCGCAAAGATTCTTCCAATTAAACTTACCCTAAATACTAAATAACCAAATTTTACCCTCCCATAAATAAATATACTAAAAAATCGAATTAAACCATACCCTCCTATTTTCAATAAAACACCCGCCAAAATCATAGACCCATAAACAGGAGCCTCCACATGCGCCTTAGGAAGCCAAATATGAAATATATAAATAGGCAACTTAATGAAAAAAGATATAAAAATTATTAAAAATCTTCAAATCCTAAAATTATAATACTCTAAAAATAACCCCATTAAACTAAACTTAAAGGTAAATCCTCACATCCCAATTTTATACACATAAACTAAAAAAGGAAAAGAAATCATTATTATATATAATATCAAATAAAAAGAAGCCCCCAATCGTTCAACATTTCTCCCCCAATAAATAATTAAAAAAAAAGTCGGAATTAATCTAACTTCAAATATAAAATAAAATCAAAATAAATCTAAAGAAATAAAAAATATCACAAGAATTACTAATAATATTAAAAATACCAACATTTTAATAATATCTACAGTATCTCCCATACATATCATTATCAACCCTAAAATTCAAATACTCAAAATTATCAATCAAATAGAATAATAATCAATCCCAAAACCCCCTGACATCGCCCCCCATAAAATATCCTTATATATATATATACCTACCACTATAAATCTTATAAAATAACATAAATTAAAATAAAATCTAACTAATTTATTTCCCACTATTATAAAAATTATAAATAAAAATATAAAAATAAATTTTATCATAAAATTTCCTTATATTAAAAGAAAAATATATCTCTATCCCATAAAATCGTACAATAATAACTAACAACCCTAATCCTAATACAGCCTCACAAACTCTAAACACTAAATAATATACTAAATAAACCTCAAGACTTAAATATATATATACTAAATATATAATAAAAGAAACATTAATAACTAAAAATTCAATCAAAATTAACATTACCAACATATATTTATATTTAAATATTAATAAAATAAAAAAAATAATAGTTAAATAAATATAAATTAAAATATCAAAAAATATTTTTAAATAACAATATTAAATTATTATTAATCTTTCTGCCCCATCCCCCCGTTCTTAAACAAGTTTTATAGTTTAAATAAAATATTAATTTTGTAAATTAAAGATAAAATAAAATTTTAAAACAATCAAAAAAACAATTATCATTATACCTTTAATCTCCAAAATTAATATTCTCTCTAAACTACATTTTGTTTATTAAATTATTAAACTTATTATATTATACCCATATATACAATTATGATAAACTCTAAATTTTTAATAAATTTATTCATTATAATTATATTCCTAACTCTTTTACTTCTAGTAAGTAATTATACCCACCCAATCACTATAATACTAATTCTCCTTATATATACCCTAGCAATTATCATACTTATATCCATATGAAGAAATAATTATCTCTTTTCTATTTTAATATTTCTAATAATAATCAGAGGCTTATTTGTCATTTTCTTATATTTTTCAAGACTAATTATAAATGAACAATACTCCTATAATTTTAGATTCTTTCTATCCTCCTCAATATTAATAAATATAATTTTATTTATCTACCTAATTTCAATAAATCTACCAATCAACCTAAATTTATTAAATCCCTCCCAAAAATTTATAGATTCTACACCTCTCATAAATATCAACTCCCCTTCATTTATTAACATTATAAAAATTTATATATATCCCCTTAATAATATCACAATCTTAACAATATTTTACTTACTACTAGCCCTCTTCTCAATTATTAAAATTTGTTCATTAAAAAATCTTGCTCTTCGTAAAATCTCCTCATATGAATAACTTAATCTTAATTATTAAAAAATCACTACTAAAATTACCCACACCAGTAAATATCTCTTACTGATGAAACTACGGTTCATTATTAGGCCTATTCCTAATTATTCAAATTTTAAGAGGATTTTTTCTTTCTATTCACTACTGCCCTAATACTCAATTAGCCTTTTCAAGAATAATTCATATTATACAAAATATTAATAATGGATGATTAATACACAACATTCACATAAACGGAGCTTCTTTTTTTTTCATTACTATATATACTCACATAAGCCGCAACATTTATTACAGCTCATTTACCCTTACACATACTTGATTAATTGGGGTCAGTATTTTCCTCATCTCAATAGCCACCGCTTTCTTAGGATATGTTCTACCCTGAGGACAAATATCATTTTGAGGAGCTACAGTAATCACTAACCTCGTATCAACAATCCCTTACATCGGAAATATAATTGTTATGTGAATTTGAGGTGGATTCTCTATCAACAATGCTACATTAAATCGATTTTTTTCTTTACATTTTATCTTACCCTTTATTATCTTACTTCTAGTAATTTTACACTTATATTTCCTTCATCATACTGGATCCTCAAATCCTTTAGGAACCAATAGAAATCTAAATAAAATTCCATTCCATATTTACTTCTCCTTTAAAGATATTTTAGGGTTTTTACTTTTTCAAAGAATCTTCCTAATTATTATTCTTCAATACCCCTACATTTTTGGAGATCCTGATAATTTCACCCCCGCAAACCCCATAATCACACCAATCCATATTCAACCTGAATGATACTTCTTATTTGCCTACGCTATTTTACGTTCAATCCCAAATAAACTTGGGGGGGTAATCGCCTTACTCAGATCCATCCTAATTCTCTATACCCTTCCCTTAATAAAACTTCAAACTCTATCTATAAAATTTTACCCTATAACTCAAATTTTATTTTGAATATTTTTAAACAACTTTATTCTTCTTACTTGAGCAGGCGCACAAGTAATTGAATCCCCATACATCTATATCAGCCAAATCTTATCTCTAAATTATTTTATCTTTTTTATCCTTCTAACCCCTATAAATAAAATATGAAAATTAATTATTATAAACAATAAATAAATAAAATTAATGATCTTGTCAAAGTCTATGTTTTGAAAACATATTAAAGAAATTAAATTTTCTATTAATTTTTCATAATTAATAATATAAAAATAAAAAAAACTTTAATCCTATAATCATAAATATATAATTTAAAACAAAAGGTAAAATAATCTTTCAACACAAATATATTAATTCATCATATCGTATACGAGGTAATAAGCCCCGTATAAAAATTACTAACCCCCCGATCACATTAATATAAACAATTAATCACAAAGAATATATAATTATTATATTTGTAAATATTAATAAAATTACATATCTAAAAAAAACAATCATTCCATATTCAGCTATAAAAATTAATGCAAATCCACCACTAAAATACTCCACATTAAACCCTGAAACTAACTCTGACTCCCCCTCAATAAAATCTATGGGACTCCGATTTAGCTCCGCTAAAACTCTAATAAAAAAAACTATAAATAAAGGAAATAATAAAACCAAAAATCACAAATAAACTTGCCATTTTACTAAATTTGTAAACTCTGCCCTTTCCCCTAAAATCATCATAACTAACAAAATTATAATAAAACTCACCTCATACGAAAGAATTTGAGCAAGAACACGTAAAGATCCCACTAATGAATAAATAGAATTAGAAGATCACCCCATTAATAAAAATATATATCCTATTAATGTCAAAACAACAATAAAAAATAAAATAGAATAATTTATAAAATAAATATTAGTAATAAACAAATATACTACTCACCTACATAATATTAAAAAAAATAAAACAACGGTTCTTAAATAATAAATATAATAACTAGACTTATATACTAAAAACATTTCTTTCGTAAATAACTTTACCGCATCCCTAAAAGGTTGAAAGATACCGCCTAACCCCACTTTATTTGGACCCTTCCGAATTTGAACATACCCTAAAATTTTTCGTTCTAATAAAGTTAAAAAAGCAACTCCTATCAACACAACTAATAAAATTATCAAGTACCTAATAATATTTAAACTTAATATTATAAAATAATTTATTATAATTACTTATATACTTAACCATATATATCTTTAAATTCTAAATTTAATACACTATTCTGTCAAAGTAATAATAAACAACTATATATTTACCTAAAATTAAAATGTATATAAATTATTCAAAAAATATAGTCCTTTCGTACAAATATTCTCAAACTCTAATATAGATAGAAACCGATCTGGCTCACACCGATCTAAACTCAAATCATGTAAGATTTTAAAAGTCGAACAGACTTAAATATTAAATATCTACATTTAATTTTTATCTTAATTCAACATCGAGGTCGCAAACATTTTTATCAATAAGATCTCTCCAAAAATATT
>NW_011966765.1:5002-7300 GCF_000949405.1 Vollenhovia emeryi | reverse complement strand
CTGTAATTAGTATATTTTATCGGAGCCTTAATTTTATAATTTAATATTTTTATTTTCTAACTATTAAAATTTTTTACTAATACTATCATTATTACTTTATTAATCAAATTTAAATAAATATTTTTTTAAACTATTAAAATGCTATATTTAACAAATTATTACATTCACATCTATCGTATATATAATAATATAAATTATTAAATATTTACAAAAAATTTCAAATTTTATAAATACTTTAAAATACCCAATACATTAATAAAAACTTTTAATATTCATTTATAGATAACCCCATAAATACTTTAATTTAATTAATAATAATATTTATATATATATAATCAATATTCCCAACTAAATCAAAATTAAATTTATTTAAAAAAACTAGATATCACCTTAATTGACAAAAATATCTTCACTAGATAATTATTTATAATAATTCTTTAACATTAACTATCATAACTATATCTAACTCTTAAAATTTCGAGAAAATTTACCATCTTAAATTTATATTTAAATAATCCCTAATACAAAAGGTACAATAATTAATATTTACTGCCGCTAATTATCTAACCTCTAATTTCACTCACGTTACCCTCAACTCTAATATCTTTATATTATTTAATTTTTTTTAATCAAACAATCTATACTATTCTTTATAATAAAACTTTACTGACTCTCCTACTAACTATTATACACTTTTAAAAAACAAATTATTTATAAAATAATGCTTCCTCTAAACCTATACCCTCTAATAAGCCCCAATATTCTAACATAAAACATTATAAAATTTTATTAAATTTTACTAACACTAAAAATAAAATTTTTTATAAATTCCACTATTAACTAATCACTAATCTAATCTAAGTATATATTCCCATACGCTTACTTTGTTACGACTTCTTCCACTTTAAAATTTATGAAAATGACGGGCAATTTGTACACATAATAAAATTAATTTCAAATTATAAAATTATATACTTTTACTATTAAATCCTAACCATCTAAATATTTAAAATTAGATTTAATCTTACTTTAAATTAATGTAATTCATTTAAATCTTAAAAATCCTACATTTTGATTTGAATTCAAATTTTTAATAAAATTTATTAATTACAATTATCAAACTTAATTTTTAAACAACAATATATAAAAATTTTTTTAAGTCTCTCCTCTCGTGGACTATCAATTACTCAACAAATTCCTCTAACTATTTAATATGCCGCCAATTTATTTAAATTTAATGATAAAACATTTAATTTTTAATTATTTAAAAATTTACTTTAAAATAATAGGGTATCTAATCCTAATTTCCATTAATAATCTATTTAAAATATAACCAAATAAGTAATTATAAATTATCAAAACTTAAATATTTCACTAAATTAAATCTCATTTAACTTTCTCTTACCTTCTCTCCTTTCTCCCACATTTATTAATTAAACTAAATTTATTCAAAATTAAACTTAGTTTAACCGCTATTGTAGTAGTATGTAGCTTTATTCTCTGCTGAGAAGTACATTGGCGCTTTTTCAGGGAGCGTTCCCGAACCCTTTACACTTCCGTTCCGTTCCCCTTTCCGCGACCTGGCCATGGGCGACCTTTACATACTATTTATCCCACCCTCCCTTCGTCCCACCCCTATCCTTACCCCTCCCTCTTCCGTTTCTCTTTCTTTCTTCCTCTCTGTCCTTCTTCCGTCATCCTTCTTCTCTCCCTCCTTCCTGGTTTCCCTTTTCCTTCCTGTTTCTACCTGCCGTCCTCTCCTGCTTTCCTTCCTTTTTGCTCCACCTTTCTCTTTTGCTTCCTCTTTTCTTCACCTCCAGCTCCTTCCTCCTCCCTCCGATCTCTCCCAGCCCGTCTCTTCCGTCTTTCTTCCTCTTCTCCTTCGGTATCGCTCCTTGATTTTCCTACCTCCTTCTCCGGTCCCCTCCCTTCCTACTCTCTCTCCTTCCATTTCTGTCGCCTCCTCTCTCCTTCTCACTCTCCGCTGCGCATTTCCTCCTTTCCTCCTTCGCCTTTTCTTTCTCCTATTCTCTCACTCTCCTCTCTCTTCTTCTCCTTCCTCTCCTCTTCCTCTCCTGCTCCTTGTCTTTCTCTCTCTCTCTCTCTCTCTCTCTCTCTTCCTTTTCTTCCGCTCTCTCCGTTCTTCCGTCTCCTCCTTGTCCGTCCCCCTACTCCTCTCTCTCTCCTGGTCATTGTCTCTGCTTCCTCTTCCTCCCTCTCGCCCTTTCTCCTGTCTCCGCTTCTCCTCCCTCTCCTTTACACATCTTTCCCGTCCTGTCGCCTCCTCTCTCCTTCTCA
>NW_011966765.1:0-3669 GCF_000949405.1 Vollenhovia emeryi | reverse complement strand
GAGTCTATAGATGAATATGTGTTAAAGTAAGTGAGAAATGCTTCATATAAGATTTTTTGCTTAGAGGAAATGCTTAGAGGATTTCCCCGCTTATGAATAGAATTTTTTTGGGTGCATAGCAAGCAGCGCCCAGAAACACCAATCATCATTTGAACATGCATAGCATATTCCTAGAACATAATGGAACATACTGCGTATGTTCATATAGAAGTTCGTGAATATACCACGTACGTTCTATGCGAATATTCATAGCACATTTACAACATTCCATAAACATTCGTAGCACATACGCTGCTAATATTCCACGTATATTCAGTAAGAATATCCGTAGAAAATTCTATGCGTACATTACACGTACATTCTATAAGAATATTCATAGAACATTCAGAATATGCCATAGATACTCAGGGAACATTATTTTCCTATTTACAATAGGTGGGTTGACAGGAATTATACTATCAAACTCTTCAATCGATATCGTTCTTCATGATACCTATTATGTAGTTGCTCATTTTCATTATGTACTTTCAATAGGAGCCGTATTTTCTATCATTGCTAGATTCATTCATTGATTTCCCCTAATCTCAGGTTTCTCTCTTAATACTTTTAGACTAAATGTCCAATTCATCTCAATGTTCATTGGAGTAAATTTAACCTTTTTCCCCCAACACTTCCTTGGGTTAAGAGGAATACCTCGACGATATTCAGATTACCCAGATACATTTTTAAGATGAAATATTATTTCTTCAATTGGTTCATTAATTTCTACAATCAGACTTATTATCTTAATATACATTATCTGAGAAGCATTAGCTTCTAAACGTAAAATTATTAATATATTCTTTCTTAACTCATCTTTAGAATGACAAAATACATACCCACCCTTAAATCATAGATACAACGAAATTCCAGCAATTTTTTAATATGGCAGAATAGTGCAAAGGCCTTAAAATCCTTACATAAAGATAAGATACTAAATCTTTTATTAAAAATTAACACATGATTATTAACACTACAAAACTCTAACTCACCGACTTACGACATAATAATTTTTTTCCATGATTTTACTATAATCCTATTAATTTTTATCACAATAATAATTCTCTCTATTATATTATCTCTCTCCAAAAATCTTTTTATTGACCGATATCTACTTCAAGGCCATAAAATTGAAATTATCTGAACAATTGCACCTATACTTATTTTAATTTTTATCGCCCTGCCCTCCCTAAAAATCTTATACTTAACAGATGAACTACACAATAATAAACTTACAATTAAAACTATCGGCCACCAATGATACTGAAGTTACGAATATTCAGATTTTTCTAATATTGAATTTGACTCTTTTATAGTCCCAACCCCCGAACTACAGCCAAATGAGTTTCGACTCCTAGAAGTAGATAATCGATGTATTATGCCCTATAATTTTCCCATTCGAATCCTTACTACCTCTATAGACGTTATCCACGCATGAACTCTGCCATCCCTAGGTATTAAAATAGACTCTACTCCTGGCCGGCTAAACCAATCCTTTATTTATATTAATCGCCCTGGAATATTTTTTGGACAGTGCTCAGAAATTTGTGGCATTAATCATAGCTTCATACCAATTGTACTCGAAATTACTAACTTCTCTAACTGAAAAAATTGACTGTTATTTACCCTGTCCCAATAAATAATTTCTTAACATTAAATGACTGAAAAAAAGTATTGATTTTTTAAATCAAATTATAATAGTAAAATACCTATTTTTAATGAAAGAATTAGTTAAAATTATTTAACATTAAATTGTCAATTTAAAATTATTATTTTACAAATAATATTCTTTTATTCCTCAAATAATACCGATACATTGATTATTTATAATAATTATCCTATTAACTTTTTTTTTAATAACTAATATTCTCCTGTACTACTTCACATGAATTTTCACCCCTAATATAAATTTTTCTAACAAAGTTTCTACGATTAAGTGAACTTGAAAATGATAGTTCTAATAATATATTATCTCCTGCCTATTTATGCCCCATCACACCTTTCTCCCCTTTATATAAAAATTTAATTATTTTATCTTCAAAAGATACCCTAATAATAAAATGCCCCCTCACCTCAACAAAGCTTCACTCACTACTAAATTAAAAAATTAAATGATACTTAACCTATTCTCTATTTTTGACCCATCAACCTCCATTTACCTCAGATTAAACTGACTAAGGATACTCCTATATATTTTTTTTCCCATTCCAATACTGATTAGTCCCCTCCCGAATAAATATAATCTGAAACTTAAGCTTAAATTATCTACATAATGAATTTAAAGTTCTTATCAATTACTCATACTCAAATTTAATAATTTTTATCAGCCTCTTAATTTTTATTTTTTTTAATAATTTTTTAGGGCTTTTCCCCTATATTTTTACATCCACTAGACATATAAATTTTTGCACCTCCCTGTCCCTGACAATCTGGACTAGAATTATTTTATATAGAATCTTTAACTACATCAACTTACTTTTATGCCATCTTACCCCTCAAGGAACCCCCTATGTTCTTATACCATTTATGGTACTAATTGAAAGAATTAGACTAATCATTCAACCTTTCACCCTTGCGATCCGCCTAACTGCAAATATGATCGCCGGCCACCTACTGTTATGCCTCTTAGGTTCATCAGGTATTACTATTACTAACTTCTTTATGATATTTATTATACTAAGAACTCAAATTCTTCTCTATATTTTAGAAATCTCAGTGTCCTTAATTCAAACTTACGTATTCTCTATTTTATCAACTTTATACAGAAGAGAAATTTAATATATGACAAAATCATTTTATTGCCCCCCAAAAAATTCTATATAATAAATCTCCATAAACCTTAATATAAAATCATTATATATAATATAATCTTATATTTTTGACAGCTTGATACAAAAAATAACGTATGAAAAACATTCATTACCATCACCCCTTCCACCTAGTTAGGGTAAGGCCCTGACCCCTCATTATTTCACTTAGCCTATTTAACAACTTAATTTGTACAGTTATATGATTCCATAAATATAATTATTTTTATTTACTATCAGTGCCCTGCACAATCCTATGTGCCTTTCAATGATGACGAGATGTAACCCGAGAATCAACATTCCAAGGCTCACATACTATCGATGTCTATAAAGGAATACGAATAAGAATAATTCTTTTCATCGTATCTGAAATTCTTTTTTTTTCTCCTTTTTTTAAGCCTACTTTCACTCCTCACTTTTACCTACAATAGAAATTGGGATACTTTGACCCCCCCAAGGAATTAAGCCCTTTAACCCATTTGATATCCCCTTACTAAATACTGTAATTCTAGTCTCATCCGGCGCCACTGTTACTTGATCGCATCACGCAATATTATCTAATAATTTCAAAGAAAGAAAAACAAGCCTCTTCTTAACAATCTTGCTAGGAATTTTTTTTACATTACTCCAACTAATTGAATATAATGACGCCCCCTTCACGATGGCAGATTCAATCTATGGGACTACATTCTTTATCGTCACAGGATTCCACGGCTTACATGTAATAATCGGCACCCTATTTTTAATCTTTACACTTATTCGTATAACTAAGTCACATTTTTCCTCGGCCCACCACTTTGGATTTGAAGCCGCTGCTTGACAC
>NW_011966764.1:24110-28911 GCF_000949405.1 Vollenhovia emeryi | reverse complement strand
CACCACGGTGTATCTCGCGCGTCGCTCCACCTCCCGCTCATCGATCGATTTTCTTAAATGCCTCCCGAGTCCGGCCTACCGTCTCCTGCATCCTCATTCGCTCAAACGTATAAATTTCTTTGTCGTTAACTGTTGTTACTTTGTACCTCGGTACATGATATTTCTCCTTAGTTTAACCCAATCTACCGCTATTTGCAAAGTGGCTACTTTTGCATCAGACACCCTGTATACGTGTATATGTGAGCACTGTGGCTGCTGAGCTCGAACTAATTGTTAGTCATGTGTTAAAAACAATATAAGGTGATATTGTGACCTATAGTTTTGATGACAGTCATATATTACATTTAGTTATTAAGTTATTTAAATATAAGATTAACTTAAGTTCGTCAACAGAACTGTTTTCGTCACTCATAACGTCATCGTTAGCAGAGCATGGGAAACCATCGGAAGACAGCAACAGTTTAATCGCGTCACGTGATAAGCTTTTGCTTTTTTTCGGAGTTATTTTTCTAAGACTAGAAACTAGAGGATCCGAAGATGCCATGAGCCAATGAAAAACATCTTGCATGGTTTTCTCTCGAGAAACCTTCCGAGCAAAGTTCACTCGATATTTCTTGAAGTCTTTGTTTCGAGCTTCCTGTGCTTCTTCGGATAATTCTCCAATTGGAAGCTCAGCCGCCTCTATTATTTGAGGCCCGTGAATGAGAATTTTATGCACGGTTGTCGGCATATTAAACCATGGATATTCATGCACAAAAAATCCGCTGTAATCATACAGTAATTGTCGAATGCGTCTACGGAGAAGCCGCATGCGAGTACTTGCAAGATGACATGGAACCGGTTTATTAATTTCACATTCACCCCCAGGATTTGAGCAGAAACATCCGCAGCTTCAAAAAAACGCCTAGCTGTGTTTCCATCGTTCGAGCTTCCAAACCCCTGCTTTGGAATATCAACTTTCAGAGATAATTTTGTTTTAAACCCATCCTGGATGGCTTTTTTCCTTGCCGCTACAATTTCTTTGGTTTCTTTTCCGCACGATTGCCACTGCTTAGTGCCTAGTTTGTACCCAATATGCAGGCAACATTCAAAAAAGCGAATCCACGCATGCAACGAGGACAAGCCAAAACGCAAATATGAAGATTCGATTTTTCGTCCGCGAACAAGCTCAAGGTTATTGAAATCTTTCGACGTGGCTCCGCATAAATAGCACCTCATTGCCGAGCTTGTACCTGTTACCGAATTGCACACTTTATTATCGATCATAGTAAAGAACATTGTATAATTTATTGTAATCGATTTTCCATCAAGAACAGTTTCGTAGGGAACGAGACATTTAATTTGTTCGTCAATTATTTACTTTTCGTTTAGAGTCGACTGTACAGTTTCAAGCGCAAATTGTAATTTTATGGGTCTGCAGTAGCGAGGAGACGAAGGTCGCGGATTTCTCCAAACCAGTACTTCCGTTTGCGTTTTTTTTGCAAATGGTAATAATTCGCAATGGAACTAGCGATACGAGGAAAATACTCGCGTCTGAGCTTTTCTCGTCACTAAAACTCTGCTTGTATTCGCTTTGCCCTGAACTCCCATCGCATCCCCCTTTTACAATTAATGTAAGATTTGCTACAGTTTCCGGATCTAACGCTTTAATTACATCACTTTGTACCAGTAAAATCCTTTCAGATGTGTGATCTAACAGTTGCTGTAATTTTACTTCCGCGCTGGTCTCGGTTACCTCGATTCCTGATGGATAACAGCACTTTTTGGCGTCCAAAACTCTGTGATAAGATGGTTATATAGTAGCATGGCACTCTATCGCAAGTTTTCTTTGACTCAAATAAGCCGCTACTGTTAATTTTGACTCGATAATTAGCGACAATGCGATTTCAGGAAGCATTTCAACGGGACGTGGAATACCCGATTCTTTTATAGCCACTTGGAATTTTGCAGCTCGCGTTGGTGATTTTGTTGTGACATCCCTCACGACATTTGACGCTTCAATGGCTCCGGATTTGCGTAGGCCCAATTGGGTTGCATGCGCCAGCTCCGCAATGCTGAGTTGAAAGCAGTGCTTCGGATTTACGTCTCTTCGATCTCTCACTTCCTTCTTCAAACGTCGAGCTAGGTCGGCCCGATATACCTGGTTCCGGTGAAAGTGAAGATGCAGACCGCTTACTAGATATTTTTAATTGTCTTTGGGTTGCGGTTGGTAAAGCATTCTGCAAAATCAACAACAACGTTATAGACTAATTTATCACGTGCGTTTATGCGTGTGTGTATGTGTAATATACGCGCGCGCGCGCGCGCGTATTTTACAATAATTGTTGACGTGATTTTCTTCGTTCTCACCGTAATAATTAATGTTGTCTTTAACCAATCTTCATTCTTTTTATAAAATGGGCCATTCTTTCTTGCTACTGCTTGCCATTTTAATTTCATTTTAGTCAAAAGCGTTTTCAATGATTTTTCTTCATCCGGATGCATTTCGAATGAATTTCCAGTCTTCGTTCGCAAATCTTTTCCTACAATTGAAACCTGCGCATTTAAACTTAATTGAAATTTGCCCTTGACCATCTCAAATATTTCTTTTCGAGTATATACTACACTTTCGGTATTTGATCCTGAAATACAAATATAATTTAATCATTGCAACGGGAACTTATAGTCAACCCAACTGGTTGGTTACTTTATTAATTTAATACAACGTTTCGACCCTATTTTTTGGGTCCTTATCAAGTAGTACTGCAAATCAACAACAAACGTAATTATAAGATATTATAAGTTAATAAGTAAAACTGTTTGGAGAATCGTGCGGAACCGGGTCCGAATGAGAAAATAGAAAAGCGGGCTCTCTTCGGGGTCCGCGCTCTGTAACTACCCAATGCATACGGGCTCTCCTTATTGGTCCGTGCAATACTCATTCTTCCGGGCTCTCCTATTGGTCCGTGCAAGATTCATTCTTCCGGGCTCTCGTATTGGTCCGTGCAAGATGCTTTCTTCTGGGCTCTCTTCGGGGTCCGCGCTCCGTACCTACCGAACGCATACGAGCCTTCTCGATTGGCTACCGCTTGGCATGGCAACGGTCCCCATTGGTCGGTACCAATAACGCCGAGGCCTCTCTTCGTGGTCCGCGCCTCTGTAGTACACGAGCGCGTTTCGGACTTGGCAACCAGTTGCCTCAGTTAGTCGGCACGTTGATACACGTATGTAGGTGTCGTCAATCGCGCAATCTAGTAAGTTGCATCATCCCGCGAGTGAAAACCCGCGTCGTCCGCAAGGACCCGTGCGCTCGTCCGCACTCAAGGCTGTGTCCGAACACAGAACGTACGCTCGCCTGTACTCAAGGCTGCGTCCGTCAAGACTCGTGCGCTCATCCGCAATCGAACAGTGTGTCCGCAAGGACTCGTGCGCTCGTCCGCAATCGAACAGTGTCCGCAAGGATTCGTGCACTCGTCCGCAATCGAACAGTGTGTCCGCAAGGACTCGTGCGCTCGTCCGCAATCGAACAGTGTCCGCAAGGACTCGTGCGCTCGTCCGCAATCGAACAGTGTGTCCGCAAGGACTCGTGCGCTCGTCCGCACTCGAACAGTGTCCGCAAGGACTCGTGCGCTCGTCCGCAATCGAACAGTGTGTCCGCAAGGACTCGTGCGCTCGTCCGCACTCGAACAGCGTCCGCAAGGACCCGTGCGCTCGTCCGCACTCGAACAGTGTCCGCAAGGACTCGTGCGCTCGTCCGCACTCGAACATTGCGTCCGCAAGGACCCGTGCGCTCGCTCGCACTCAAGGCTGCTCTTGCTGTCATCATTGCCGCTGCTGTCTACACCGCTCTCGATGTCTACCTCGCCTTTGCAGTCTTCGACGCATTGATCGGCTACACCGTTCGCAAGGAACGCATCGCCGCTTCTACGTATAACTACGACGCCTACTCGACAAGACCTTCCAGAACATCGCCGCTCCTGTGTACAGGACACCTCGACAATCACTGCCCAACCTACGAGTCACCGTCGGAACAGCGAGGTGATCGGACATAGCGGGCGCACAGAACGAAGCGCCGCTTCAACGTGTAACGTGGACGCCTTCTCGCCCAGAACTTCCAGAACTTCAGAACTTCCAGAACTTCCGAACTTGCAGAGCGCCTTAGATCGTCGCTACGTCTCGTCGGCGTGCAGAGCGCCTTAGAACATTGCTACGTCTCGTCGGCGTGCAGAGCGCCTTAGATCGTCGCTACGTCTCGTCGGCGTGCAGAGCGCCTTAGAACATCGCTACGTCTCGTCGGCGTGCAGAGCGCCTTAGATCGTCGCTACGTCTCGTCGGCGTGCAGAGCGCCCTAGATCATCGCTACGTCTCGTCGGCGTGCAGAGCGCCTTAGAACTTCGCTACGTCTCGTCGGCGTGCAGAGCGCCTTAGAACTTCGCTACGTCTCGTCGGCGTGCAGAGCGCCTTAGAACATCGCTACGTCTCGTCGGCGCGCAGGACACGCGACTATCCCTGCCCACGTTTTAAGTATCCGTCGGAACAGATAAGTGCCCCTGGTTTACAAACTGTCGCTGTCGCCCATCGGCCCAACGCCCCCGAGCGCGGATCTCTGTCAAAACCTCCCCCCCGTTATGTTACATCAGCATGTAACCGTGGACTTTTATGGTATGTACGCGGATAGCTCGTGGCAGTCCAGGGTTCGGGCGGCAGGATTGGCAAGCAAGCGTGTACTCGGTTCGATTATCAGTTACTCTTAGATTTATTTCATATGTACACTTACATCTAGACTTACAAGTACGCTTATCCTAATTGCTTACATCTATTT
>NW_011966764.1:19425-21599 GCF_000949405.1 Vollenhovia emeryi | reverse complement strand
TTGTATTATCCACATGCAAAACAAATATAATAATTATTAACCTGGCTTTGGTACATCAACAATCAGGCCCATTTTGGTTTTAAATTCACGCTGAATTATTTTTTTCCTTTTGTCTAATATCTCGCGATGCTCTACCGATTTTCGACTTCCTTTTTTTAAAACCTGTGATGGTAGATCAAGTCTAAAAATATATAGTACATATTATTAATACATTTATTTATTTTAATATAGTCTTATTAGTTTTAGTAGTGGAAGATAAAAGAATAGGATACAAAATATATGCACTTACCTGTAGGACAGACGCAGCAGACATTCAAAAAATTTAATTCTCGCATGAAGTGGTGAGACCCCGTATTTAAGTTTATCGCGATCTTCAATGTCAATAGTTTTTTTCATATTTTCCAAATTATTCATATCTTTAGGGCCACATTTACAGATATAACATCTCTAGGATTAAATAAAATTGAAAATTACAATATGTGTACGAATAAATAAATTGATTTATGATGCTTTTAAAGTAGTCAATACCATATCCTTGCAAAAGACCTAATAATTTTTTCAATTATTACACTTAAAATTTTTAACTTTTGCTGAAATAGATTCTTCATGAAAATGTTGAATTCAGACTTTATATTTTACCGATGAGACTTTATTATCCTCTATAACATTTATAATTTTTCCATCCACCATTGTTAACATTAATTCGTGTCGAATAATAACATTAGTCTTGTCATTAACGTGGACATGGGTTTCCCTTAAATTGCAGATTTGGTTTGTCACTCTAGCATATTCCCGTTTTATCATCTCGTTTGTTTCCTTTTCCAATGATATTCTGATCGGCCGGCAATATCTAAATTATATATTTATTATTTATATTTTTACACACTGTTTTCTATAATACGTTGAATGTCGAAGAAATAGAAAATTTGCATGCGTTATTATAAAACGTAAGTAACCTGGTTGATTGTGGTACTGGATTTTGCCAAATAATAGCATGACTTTCATCATCGGCAACTATTCGTATCGGTACCATCGTTGTAATGACCACTGTCGAGTCACTAGCTTCCGGACACTGAAATATTTGCTTATATTGGGAATGTCCTGAACTACCGTCAAAGCCCCATTTATACAACACTATACACTTAGTCGGTAAAGAATCTGAATCTATAGTAAGAAGTAGCCGAGATATTGTGTGATTTACAAGGCTCTGTATATCGACAACTGCTTCTAATTCTGATATATGTACGTTTTCCGGATAGCATCGTTTTTTGGCCTCGATTACATTATGCCCGTAATCAGGATATAATTTTACTCCTAAAATAAGATTAGATATTTGCATGGACCGCACTAATTACGTTCTAGCAATACGTGTGGTACATAATTCTAGAAATATCATATAAAACTGTTTTAGAAGTATTACTTTTATCTTTCGCGGCTGCCCTTATTATATTATATTGGCCCTTGGTAAGCTGCCCGTCTACAAGTATGGACAAAGCTTCGTCATTCGTGAACCGGCCAGATTTACAATCAATTTCTTTATATGCCTTAAGCATTTTTGGTGCTTCTATTGGCAATAATTGTAACTGTTTAAGCAATTTTGAGGCGGCCAGGTCACCTTTTGCTCGCAAAGACGAAGCGCATGCGTAAAAGAGTTCGTCGGTATCTTTTTTACGCAGTTCTGTACACCATTCAAAGCCATGCCATGCAATAAAAGCCACGCAAAAAACACATAAAAAACGTGCAAAGAACATTAATGATCGCAAAGACATACAATAAAATATTTATTATGTTAATATAAAAAGAAATTATTAAATATAAAAAAAATTATTTAATAGTGCACTTGCAAAGTTGCATAATTGCAATGTGCAAATTTTAAGCAGTACAAAAATATGTAACTTTCAGCATACAATAAACCTTTAATGTAGAATTTTAGTTTTTCCATCAAATTTGTTACAATTGTAAAATGTAAAACGTGCGCAGTCGAGTCTTCAAATGAAAATTTGGATAGATTAGAAAATGTATAATGCTACAAAGGTGTAAAATAGTGAAACATAATTCATACCACTGGTTCTTCGTCTTTTCTGAGAATCACTCAAATGTCTGAAGTCTCTAACTGCCTTTTTACCAACAATTCTTCGTCTTTTACCGTAAAAAACACTGTTTTTTTTATTATG
>NW_011966764.1:13556-19104 GCF_000949405.1 Vollenhovia emeryi | reverse complement strand
TCGAGCCAATCCTTGAATTTGGTTTCAAACTTAGTGTGAATACGATAACATTGAACCCACTTCTTTTTCCAATTTTTCACAAAATTGGTAACGTTACAATGTTCTGATATTTTTCCAATATGTTTTTTAATGTAGTTCTCAATTTCTTGTATACCATCCGTACTACTTTTCGATCGCAAAAATTTTTTATATAAAAACCGTCTTGTAAAATCAAAAGTTGCATCTACAGAGAAAATGTATTGTTTCAGCTTCTACTGATAAAAATATTTATGAAAATATTACACAAAATTTAATGTGATATAAAATAGATAATAACAATTAGGTTAACTTAAATTTTTATATTTATTTTAACCATAACGCAGAATGCAGTATATCACGACGAGTTACTCTGCATATTTGACTTTTTATAATTATTACACCGAAGGTTGCGCGAAGTTGCAGATCATTCTAGTACCGATTATTACTACAAGACTTATACAAAAACGGAAAAGTAAATTCATTGCAACCCAACGTAACCCTAAAAAGTTATACCATTTTGAAACATTATAAATATGAAGAAAGAAAAACGTACAAATCCTTCACATTTAACTTTTTATATTGGCATTTATATAATGAAAATAATTAATTATTTTATAAAATCAATTAGAATATGAAGAGGCCGTTTAGGACCGGGCATAGGTGTAAGTAGCCAATTAAATTAATAATTAAGTGAATCCATGTACCGTATTCTTTTCAACTTATCCTGCGCGCCAGTTACAGTATTCTAATTGATTTTATATCTTAAAGGACCTAAGTTAAAATTGTATTAATTATTTTAATAGAAGAATGCACCACTCTTACCTTGTTCATTGGCACACATATTTTTTTACACGTAAATTCACAATCCACAATTTCCACAAGTGACAAACCTAAGGACAAACCTATGGGTCCTCCCGCACAAGTAAAATAAAATAAAGGCTGTTCTTTAAAAAATACCTGAACGTTTCTTGCGTTATAAGAACGAGAGTCACACGAACGAGTGTCGTTTCGGCGACCGACACACGTTATATATACAAATCTGATTGCCCTCGTCGTGACATCCCGATCAGCAGGATAAAGGAAGATTCTGGAAGCTGCGCGACTGTTATACATCGCTCCAAACACATTAGAGAGGACAAACGATGAGTCGGGCAAATAATATTAAACAATACATATAATATATATGTAATAATAAACAATACAATAAACAATACAAATAATATTAAACAATACGTCGAACGGTTTCCTACAAAATTTTCATTTCAAGCTTTTTCGTCTCGCGAGTTTATCGCGATCCGGACCACTGTGCGACCTTTCGCTACCGGCCGTCGTCAAGGCGGTGACGGAGCGTGAGGAAGCGTGGGAGGCCTTCGCTCTGTTCTGCGAGCGCGTTATGTCGCAGAAGGAACAGGCGGAGAGAGAAAGGAGAGGAGAAGCCCATCATCCCCCGGACCCTGGAGGGAATGGCAGCCAGCGGAGAGGGCGGCAAAGAAGAGCCCCCCGAGGAATGCCGGCGCATTTGCGGAGGTGGTAGGCGTCACCACGAAGATGATGCAGCGGATGAAGAAGAGGAGGCAGTCCGAGGCAGATCGGTGCACGGACAAGGAGCACCATAGGTGCTGAATGAGAAAGAAGGGGGAACTAAGGCGTCCAGGTCCCGCCGTAAGAATAGGCCTGGGGTATCTCCTGCCTCTCGTAAAAGGCGAGTAAAAGGAGCACCAAACCGGGAAGTCCCACGGGACCCCTGGTGGGCGGGCGTGGGCTGGAGACCCACGACCCGCCCTCCCCCACAAGCAACTAGGGGGAGCGGCGGGGGGCCGGTGGCACCCCCGCCGTGGATAGAAGGAGAAGGCCCTTTTGAGGGCCAGGCCATAACTGGGCCAAAGATGAGTGCGAGTTACGCACGGCGCAGACCCACTGAGACGAAATGCGAATAGCGATGCCGAAGTGGGTCAGATATATGCGCTAAGAAGTCCACCCCCGGTGGTTTTAGTGAGGTAGGCATCCCCATTGCACACTGGCCTCGAGGTGTCAAATACTCGAGTGTCAGGGGGGCGAGTCCCACACACCACCCGTCCCTCTCTCCAGGAGGGGCGGGTGACGGTCCATGAGGATTTCCACCGGGTCAAAAAAAAAAAGGCTCACTAACAGCTGTTTTGTTAGTGGTTTTATTGATTGTCTCAATCTCTTGCTCACTTAAAATCATGGAATCAATCGCTGGCGATTGGCTGACCAAAGGATCCATATTCTCACCCAAATCGAGATTTTTGCTTGAAACAATAAATCACTGAGTTACAAAAAAATAGTGATTTTTAAAATATTATTAAGTATAGTCTAAACAGTAATTAAGCCTCCCGAGTACTTACCGAAAACATGGTGGATCGTGACGTCAGAAGAGGAACAGCACGCTGAAAATTCTTGTATGCTATTTTTAAATAAAAAGATATTTAGGTGAAAAAATATTTTAGATCGCTTTAGCATACTTATAAAATATTCCGAAAAATTAATCTTTTCCCTCAACAATTGATAAATAGCCGTAAAATGTGAATGTTACACAATTTCTAGTTATGACTAGAACTAGGTTGTGCATGTGACAAGGATTTGTGTTACATTCACATTTTCTGGTTGTTTATTAACTATCGAGGGAAAAGATTTTCGGAACATTTTATAAGTGTGCTAAAGACCTGAAGTATTTTTTCATATAAACTTTTTATTTAAAAATGGTACGCAAGAATTTCCAGCGTACCATTTCTTGCTTCTGATGTCACGATCCAATATGGCTGTGGTGAATACTCAGGAGCATTAACAAAACATATCTCACCATTAATAAAATGTAGTTCAAAAGAATTATCTGAATCCTTAGCGTAATCCTCACAAAAACTGATAGAAGCAAGGTTATTTTCTCCAGCTTGTGGAGAACTTGTTACTCGAGGATCCATATTCTCAAAATCAATGTGACAGTTATTCCCTGGAAACAAGGCATGGGATGAAAAGAAATATATCCAAAACTATCGTGACATTTTATGATAGTTTTTCTGCATTTGAATTACTAAAAACTGGTGCATACAACTGGAAAAATGTAATCATTAACTTACCATCTTTTTCATTTGTTAAAAGAACATTTGAAGTATAGCTTGAGGAGCTTTTAACACTTTCCAACATACTCGAGGCAAGGAGATTACTGGTTTCTAATTTTTCATTGGTGTCAGCAATCCTGAGAACAGGTCGCTGAGATTTGTTTGTTGTTACTGTAAAATTATTAATAAAAAATGATTGATGATAACATGAAAGAAAAAACATTATCACTCTTTTATTTTGTAATAACCTTTTTCCATTCTCTCTTTATTTTCTTTCCTATTTTTATATTTACTAACATTGGAATGTTTTTTTGCAGGCTTTTGAAGCATTCTTACAATCTCTGTAACAAATCAAATTTATTTTACGTTTTATTTTCACCAATTTATATTGGTGACAATAAAAGTACTGTTCGAAGAAATCATTATAATGTCCATTATCTTTATCACTTATTATGTCCTTACCCTGGCTGGATTGTTTCGTTTTAGTACTGATGTTGGACTTGGAAACATTGAGAGATGGTCTATTGCCCTGATTGGATTCCTTCTTGCTATTACTGGAACCCGACTGAGTAACATTAAGTGGCTTGCTAGATAAAGCTGGATAAAGAAAAAAAGAAAAAATACTTAAATCTTAAAGAAATATGTATACCTAAGAGATACAAATAAGACACAATCAAAAACATTTTTGAACATACCAGTCATTGTCTTTGTTGTACTACGAGGAGGAGTTGTTGAGACTGTAGAGCTCTTCTGGGACTTATTGTTAGTAATATCACTTCTGGTAGAGTCAAAATCTGAGTTACCGTTCTCTTTGGTCTGGGTATTCATACTTTGTAATTCAGTTGACACTGAAAATAAATTATAGCCTTTATCATTTGCATGACTAACTGTGGCAGCCAGACAGGGTGTTGAAATTTATTGGCTTTTCTAGAATTTTCTACCAGAACAAAATAATGTAATAATAATAGTAATCCTTTTAGTGTTGTCTCAATGTAAAATTTAAATAGTAATGAAAAAAATTTTTATTATGTTTTGAAAAACAAGCTGCTAGAGATTTATAATTTATAATTTAAAATCTTTTAAAATTTTCCTTAGGATAGAAATCGCAAGTTATACATAAATAAGATAAAGATATTAAGTTTTAATTTGATTTACATCTTAAAGGACCTAGTTAAAATTGAGTTGTGTTTACAATACGCGGCCTAGAGAGCGTTCCACAAGTATTATACATGTTATTGCGAGTAATATTATCACAGCCTCAGTGGTCGAGCTGGCTAAGACGCCCGTTACGGATTGAGAGAGGTCCCAGGTTCGAATCCTGGCTGAGGTAATATTTTCAGCAAGAATTTGAATTTAGTACGGGGGAGAAGGGTTATTGTAATGAATGCTAAGTATAGCATTTTAAATAATTAATCAAAAATCGTTCAGCGATTTTATAACACATGAATTTACTGACGATAATGATTCCACCTAACGAAAACCTGTGTTATATGTCCGAAAGTAACGGCGCGCGGAACTGGTTGGAAAAAGACGGTATATGGATTCACTTAGTAATTTAATTGACTACCTTCACCTGTGCCAGGTCCTAAAATGGCTTTTAAGTTTTAATTTGATTTAAAGATATTTACCTGTTTCTCCAGGTGAGAAAGTAAACGTTGGCAAAACAAGACTGTTGCCCTTCTGTGAAGCAGGTTGAGATTTCTTCATTTTTGTCGGATTTTCATCGCCATCATTTTCGGACCATGACAAATCCGCAAAGCGTTTCCTCTTGCGAAAGGTTCGATTTGCCTTGTCTTTATCTGCATCAGATTCTAGATCAGTTTTCTCAACAGCCCGTTCTAGCTTCCTCCTCGCTTCTTCATATGTCACTAGAAATAAAAAATAGGGTGTCAGTATAATGTTCATGATCAAAATTAAAGAAATAAATAGTACAAAATGATAGGGTATACAGATGAACTATGTAGAAAAGTACATTATCTCATTTTAACACAAACCAAAAAGAGCAATGAAAGAAGTTATCTTACCAAACCAAGCACGAATAGTGGCCGGATAGTTGTTGAATTTTGCAGTGGGCTCTATGCATTTCTTGATTGCAGTACTTTGTTTTTTTAAACGATCAAACGAACTTACCAGTAAGTGACGTTCGATCGGGATTATATGAAGAGCCTCGTCGAGAGATTTAACTTGTAGTAGTAGTCCGCTCTGCGGCCCGTTGAGTCACGTGTTGAGAGCCGAAAGGTGAATGTTTCACGGAGTGAAGTTTGATGCTTTGGATTTATACTTATTTTAATTTCGCGCGTTTTTGGGAAGCATAAGTGGACGCGACCTTCGCCTTTTGGTCGTGGGTCCGCGCTGCCGTCGTGGGCCCGTAGCGGGGAGGGGGGAGTCCGAGCCGCCGAATTTCTAATAAAAAGGGACGACGAGCGTGACGTGACTCTCAGTACGATATCCGT
>NW_011966764.1:0-8785 GCF_000949405.1 Vollenhovia emeryi | reverse complement strand
CGACCAGAACCTCTACGGTTTCGATCGATAGGCCTCTTTTAAGGTACGCTTGCCTGACAGCACGGGGAAATTGTGCTGGCTAGGGGATGGCGAATTGTCCTGCAAGGAGATAGCAGTAGATTCCATGCAGGTTTAAATATCACTGGTTCCTCCATGAGAATTGACAAGAACAATGGATACCAGGGTTGAGCCGTCCATTGCGGCACCACTACAATGCCCGTTGCCTCGTCATTAATGATTTTATGAAGGGTTGGCAGGATTAACGAGAAAGGTGGGAAGGCATAAAAGAAAATATTGCTCCAGTCAATCGTGAAAGCGTCCACTGAATGAGCGAGGGGGTCCCGATGCCAGGAGCAATAGTCCCTGCATTTAGTGTTTATGCGTGATGCGAAAAGGTCAATCTCTGGTTTTCCAAAGCGAGTGGTTATGTGGTTGAACGCATAATTAGCGAGTTCCCATTCCGTATCAATGTTACTGTATCGGGATTCACGATCCGCTTCCGTGTTTTCTTTGGGGGGGATGTAAGATGCGAATAACCAGAGACTCCTAGCCTCGCACCACTGCCAGATCTCGCGAGCTAACTTGTTTAGATGAGGTACTCTCGTACCTCCCATTCTGTTAACATAGGATATCGCAGTGGTATTATCAACCCTGAGAAGAATGTTGCAATTTGATAAGTCCCGTGCAAAACACTTGAGGGCCAAAGAAATTGCGAGCAATTCCAAGAAATTTATATGCTTGGTTCTTTCCTCTGCTGACCAGAGGCCTCCTGTCGAATTGCCATGACAGGCAGCCCCCCAACCCGTCCTGGAAGCATCCGTGAAAATTGTAACCCTGAAGATATTTGTTCTGATTGGGTTACTTGATAGTAAAATGTGGCTATCCCACCATTCGAAGTCAGGACGGATCGATTGGGGGACTGTCATCCAAGCTTCAAAATTGCCATCGTTAATAATTAGCCTCAATTGTTTTTCCCTTTCGAGATTTCTCGTATATAGCATACCGTATGTGATGGCTGGGCAACAAGCGATCAAATTACCTATGAGACTGGCAAAGGCTCTGATGGAGCAACGCGTCCCTGGTTGGAGGCGTTCAATCATGCTTTTAATGGCAAACCGCTTTTTGTCGGTTAACTCTAAGGAGAGGTTCTTGGAGTTCAGCACAAAGCCTAAGTACTCGCAGCGAGTAACGGGAGTCAGTTGACTTTTCTGCCAATTAACAATGAAACCTAATTTTAACAGCAAGGCAAGTGTTGTTTGTACATTAGTTTGGCATTCGTTTTTGGACGAGCCTATACAAAGGAGATCATCTAGATAAATTACAGAGATTAAACCCTTAGAACGCAGATGGTTTATTACCGGTTTCATTAACTTGGTGAACGCGTATGGACAAGTGGAGAGGCCAAAAGGCAAACACGTAAACTGAAACAGTTTTCCCCCGTAAAGAAATCTAAGGAACTTTCTGTCATTTTGTTGTACAGGGACTAAAAAATATGCATCTTTGAGATCGATTTTTGCCATAAAACATCCTGGGGAGAGTAGCTTAATTGCTGTTCTAATGTCCTCCATTTTGAAATGAGGTGGCTTTATAAATTTATTTAAATTCTTTAAGTTAAGAATGAATCTTTTTTCCCCGTTAGGTTTATCGACTAAAAAATAAGTAGAGATAAATTGACCTTTACAAGGAGTACACGGTTCAATTGCTGCCAACTCTTGTAGATGGGCCATTGCCCTATGTAAGTGAGACTGGTCAGATTCTGGAAGGGAAGGTTCGACTGCTATGTATGACTGTATGGGACTGGACTCGAAGGGTATTTTATATCCCCTGATGCATTGTAGTGTAAAACGGTCGGCACCGATCGCCTTCCATTCGTGGAAGAAGAACCTGAGGTTTCCTGCAGGTTTCGTTACCTTTATTTTTTCGCCTCCTGGGCTGTTGTTTGTGCCGCCGCGCCATAGGCTGTGCTTGGTTCTTGGCTTTCTGAGACTCCTGTCGTTGCTGGCTCTGCTTGTATCGAGACGTGCTGGCCGTCTTGTATTGGCTCCGAGACTTGAAGCCCGTTTGCGGTTTCTTGAATTTCACAAACGGGCCCTTCGAGTTTCCCGAACGCTGTATGGTCTGTTTCTTGGGGGGAGGTCTGAGTTCCTGTCCGATTTTTGACATAACTCTAACCTCCTTGACCTTCTCAGAAAGATTAGAACCATAGAGAAATTTGTCGGGGTTAATGCCCTCCAAAGCGTCACGGACTTGTTTGTTTAAGCCTGGAGACACGAATGCTCTTCTAGTGGTTGAGAGGCCACAATGGACTTGAGTTAGTAGTTTTCCCGAATCGCATAAACGACGGAGAAGTTCGAGCTTATCTATCTCTTCGTCGACCAGAAGACTAGAAATAGCTGAGCCCAGGGCAACCAAAGCCGAGCCGACTGTATTTTGTAATGTAATGAATTTTTGATCTCGCTGCACCAAGACTTCCGGCGACATAGCTGCGATTTCCGGATTCAGCTTGGGCGCCTCGAAAATACATTTGTCGGACTCGCGGGAATATTGGTCCAAGAGTTGATCCAATTCTTCTTTGCCAAGCTGGGTTGAGAGCCAGTGCTCCAGCGAGACTCAAGTTCCTCCTGTAAAAGGAACTGCGTACCTCTAGGTTTGGAAGGATCCGCACCTAGGATATCCAGCACCTCGGGCTCGAGGCCCTCATCGGACTCGAGATCCACGTCGGGCTCGCGGCCCACGCCAGATTCGAGGCCCACGCTAGGCCTGAGGTTTGCGGACTCAAGGTCTGCGCCCGACTCGTGGCCCACGCTAGGGTCGCGGCCAGGCTCCCCCGGGGATTCCTGGGGAGGGAACTGCTCGGTTCTAGACCGAGCTCCGGCGTAAGGATTGTGTCTAGCACAGGTTGTGTCGAGCACAGGTTGCGTCTGGCGCAGGTTGCGTCTAGCGCATTCTGTGGGAGGTTGTATTTCCTCCTCACAGAAACGTTCCCTCTGTCAAGATCTTTGTCCTGTAACAGGAGAAAATGGACAGAAGGAAACCGTTTGGCACTTGCGATTATCCCCAAGGGGATCTGTTGTGCCATAGCTTTGAGGCCGGTAGTTTTGTCTCTAGGATCTACCAGCGCGGCCTCACTTTCGTAAGGAAAAAGCACTTACCGTAGACTGCGAGGATAACCTCGATTCTCCCTCGAAGAACCGTTCGACTTTCCTGTTTAATTTTTTGATCTTCCGGAGAATTTTCCTTTTTTCATCTCGTTCTTCTCTGCCTTTCTTCTTACTTTTGGCCATTATGAGAAGAATAATGACAGTTATACGGCAAGATGAACGAGAATACGGCTCTTGTGTGTGACTTCGTCGCGCACAAAAAAAACAATGAAGGCATCATGGCCGGGCGGGCCGGGCCCTACAGCGGAAGGTCGTGGCGCGCCATCTTCACCTTTCGGCTCTCAACACGTGACTCAACGGGCCGCAGAGCGGACTACTACTACAAGTTAAATCTCGAAGACGAGGCTCGAATATAATAGGGGCTAAATAAGTAGGATAAAAGCAATTTTCTCCGTCTTTACTTATCCAATTGTGCGCTATTACACATACATCCAAATGCTTCTCATCTCCAATAGTAACTTCAAGGTCCGCAATTGCATACTTTTTTTCTAAATAAATATAAACATGAAAGGGGAATCACACGTATGTGTATAGTTAGCATGCATATTAACTTAAAGATCAAACTTTCACATTATTAGATAGGCTCGTGATTGCAAGAGACCTTGACTGAGAGAAAGCCCTACAGAAAACTTCGCTTGCGCTACGATTGTAAATAACTAGACCTTTCAGGTGCATGCAAGATACAGAGAAAGAACTGTTTTAAGACCAATTTCTTAAAAAGGACAAATAGTTTGAATGTCATTTCTAACCATCCGCTATTTGGAATCTTTATAATTTTTTACATGAAACTAATATTTTCTCTTAGCTTATTCTATTTTCTGTAGAAAACTATTGGAATCGGTTCAAAAACAATCTGTATTTATTTCATAGATAGATATTGTAGATAGAGAATTAAATAGATTGATAAATGACATATTATCTGTAACTTTATTTAAAATGAATGTAGTAGTGGAATGGCAATGTTATCATTCTTGTAAGGTAGAACAACATACTTGGTTGTTACCATATCAATTGGGATGACAACATTTCTTTGAGTCCACTTCATATCACCCAGATTATAAATACCAAAGTAACTAGACTTACATGGATAGTCAAAAAAATTAATTTTATTATCACAAATATTGGCAATGATCACAACACCATTTTCCAACTTTTGGATAGAGCGCACAGAAGCTACACCTCCTCTATACTGAAAATAGCTATCTCGCCTGTGAACTGAACTTAAAGTGAACTTAGATGATGTTAATGTTTTATAATTGTTAGTGCCATGCACTGGATTCTCAGGTCTCAGATGATGTTGGAAATCAGCTGCTCTCTCAGAGAAATCATTCAAAAAATATCTTTCAGTTAGTCTACGTAAAAGTTGTTGGGTTGGTTTAGTTGGAGATCTTAACATCTGTTTGAATATTCCCAAATAGTTTTCAAATGGGAACGCACTTATAGTTGAGATTTCTCCATACCTTTTAACATCCTCATGCAGATGCAACAATCCATGAACGTTATAAACACAAAACTTTTCCTGAAATACCTCTTTATTAGAAGATAAGATGACAAATTGAACTATAAGATCTTTAGCAAATGAAAAAAAATTTTCATCATCAATAAATTTCTGTACAGAAAATATTGTTATTGCTATTTGGAGCATTAGAAATAATTTATAAAGAGTTTCAGCCACAACATCTTTCAAAACTACACATCCTCCATACAGCAGGAAAAACCTCAACTGAGTTCCCTTCCATTTCCCTAATTGTTCCAATCCAACAGGTTTGCGGGCAAATTCCAGTGGAATGTGTTTTCGCAACTCTACCAATCTCCCAGAAATCTCAAGAATTCTTTTACTTCTCAATCGCATTCCTGATTTCGTACCCCTTAAAAGAAATTTCAAAAACCTTTTCACCACACCTTCAAGAACTAAATGGAATGGATCAAGAGCAAACTGAGAAACCATTTGTAAATTTAATCTTAGGAGAGGTGAAACCCCATCATGGTGCTCTGGATCAAACTGACAGATAAAGTCCTCATCTGATCTAAGCCCAATTATTTTAGTTGCATAGCACATTCGGTTAAAAAGATAATCCCCTGTTTACCTACACCTTTCACAACCGTTATAAGATGTATGTCCCACAATACGTTTTACATATTGCCTAGCAGGTGCATAACATATAAAACATCTAATATAAATCTCATACTTACTTTCACCAATAGTTAAGCTATCATTTAGTAATTGTAAATACTCAACTAAAAACGAATCCAGGTAGTCGTCAAGAGGGTCAGGCTTACCAGTGCCAACAAAAAACCCTATTACAAATGGCCTGCTATCCTTTAAATCCAAAGAACGACATAATATTGGCCAGACATCTGTAATTGTACTCTTTGTCATATTTATCCCATCAATATTTATATCTATTCCTATACGCATATTGCCAACAATTTTTACACCACTTTCCCTGACACGTTTCTGTAATCCCTCAATCAAGCCAACATGAACATATAAACCATTTCTTAGATTTTGAACTACTGTTTCCCTGGGAGTATGATTAAGTGTTCTTGGATCTAAAGGTAATTCAGGATGTGAAGGTTTGAGGATTTTCAACAATGCTTTACACGCATCTAGCGTTATATTGTGCTGTATATTCCACAAGCGCAGTTTTTGAGACATCGTATCAGTCTGAACTTCTGCATCACTTGCCTCACTAGTGTTAGAGATGGAAGTTTCAGAGCTACTACTTCTATCTAACAAGTTATGTCTGACACGAACCACCTCCTCTTCAACAATATGATCCATTTCTATATCATTTTCAGCATGGCTTAGCCTATTACTATTATTATTATTTGACAAACAAAGCTCGTCACAATTATTTGAATTATTCTGGTTAGAAATACTTAAAAGATTATTCTGGTCTTTATTACTATTTGAAACTAACTCATCTTCTGGAAAATGAAAAGAAGTTGATAAGTCTACTTCTTCATCTAAAAACTGCAAATCATTCTCATCAGTGATTGCAGCAAAAACTGCTGAAGATTCAAATTGAGCCTGCCGTTTAATCTGCTTTAAACCTATAAATCTTCCCTGTAAGTTGCTCATATTAAAAAGAATTGTTATACCAGAAAATTCAATTTTATAATATTTGAATTAGTTAACACCTACGACACGAGCTCAACTTCAGATAAAAAATGTTCAAACTAAGCAAGCTGGAATAAAAATCAAACTTAAAATTAATTAATCAAACTTAGAATAAAATAGAACTGTTATAACATTTTACAATGTTCACAGTGATGAGATAATCAGTTAGAATATGGAAATAAGATCAACAATAAAAGATAAAATAAGATTGTAATAGTTAAGAAAAGCTGAAGAAAAGAGTTTGACGCCAGCAACTGATTCCATCCAGATTAAACTAAACAATAAGTATAATAAAATATGAATTTAATATGAAGTAAATTTTGATTTCAAAAGGGAATTACCGTACACTCATAAGTGGCAAAAGATTCAAATTAAATCTAGTCAAAAGAGAATCAGTTTGCTCTTAAAATGTACGACAACATATAAAGTGACATTATTTGATTCGAAAATAATTATTTATTTGATGCCAGGCAGATAAGATTTTCTTTAGAAAGAAATAATATTCATACCTTCCATAGTGCAGCAATCTATAATTCATTCACCTCTAGAGAAGTCACGCAAGCTAAAATAAAAGTGGCAAAAAATTAGGAAAATTTTACATAATGAAATATGGAAATAGTACGTTATTATCGAATCATACATGGGCTGCGTTGGGGGAGATGCTATTTAGCGCTATGAGCGTGCTCTGTCCTTGTTACTTGCAAAAGTTGCAAGCAAATTACAAGGCCAGAGTATGCTCCTTGTGCTAAATAGCGTCTCCCCGAACGCAGCCATGGTCGGTCCAGAAAGTATCGGGACTGATTTTTTCTGGTCAAGGGAAAAGGGTGGGGGTGGTCTGCATGGGTAGGAAAATTAGTGGGGAATGTCAGGTATACGACGCGACCCGACTCAATCGCCTCTGAGCCTTAGCAGAGTGTATGAACATCACGCCCGGAATGAGCAATTGTTTTATGGTGTCGTCAGGAATCAAGATGTAGCGCACGATTGAATAGCGGTATGCGATCAAGTTTGACGTGAAACTGAAACGCTAAGACTCGATCAGAGTCCAAAAGGCAAGAGTCTTAGCATCGGATTGAGCCGGGTTGCGTCGTATACTCGACATTCCCCACTAGTTTTCCTGCCCATACAGACCACCCCCCGCCTCTTCCCCTTGGCTAGAAAAAAATCAGTCCCGATACTTTCCGACCATGTATATAGATCTTGCTTTTGTAAAGCAACGAACCTCTTTCGCGGGTCCTCGCGATGTGGTGTGTTGAGAACGGCACAAGGAAGCGCTGGACTGGATTAAATCTCGGGAGACAGGATTAATCAAGAATATAGAACACCGTAGGACAGAGCGTCCGTACGATCTCGTGGCACGTATGTACAAGACTCTACCATAACCAGACTCTACCGATCCTTTCCCGCGGACCCGTCTCGAGCGCTCAAATCAGTGAGCGAGCCAATAGGCGCCCAGGATTCCTCCCGACCAATCCGGAACGTAGTTGCCTCGGCGTACGCATCCTAATGCAATGACAACGCCAGAAATAAAAAGTGGAAAATTCAAAATGTCTAACCTACTTTACTAGGCGTTTACACTTTACACAAAAAAATTTACATTTATTCCTTACCGCAGAGAAATTGATTAAGACACATAAAATAATACCAATTAATTAATTCTATATCAGAATAGATTCAAATTTTAAATCTATGTGTGAAAGAATATACTTACAAATACTTAGGAAAAAATATAAACATAAAAATGCTCAGTAAAATATTATGGTAGACTACATATTTTGTAGATATCAAAAGAAAAGTCGCAACCGAAGAAAATTTCAATATAATTAAAAGAAAATAACTCTTATTAGATATCTTCCTTATTGAAAGTTATGTAAATTTGGCGCGCAGCGACCGTGACATTTAATAAAATTTCCAGCGATTTAAAGCCTCTGATATTTCTTGTTATTTTTTCAAACCGTAATACTTACCAATATAATACTTACCAATGACACTAATTCCAAAGAAACAAATAATTCAATCACAACTCACATACCATCAACTATAAAAGATGTTCAGACGGGACTCATTTATATATGTAATTTCAGTAATGGACATTATTTTACATGATAGATTTAAAAATATAAAGTACTAAAACTTTAAAAGATTAGTTTTATTAAATCTAACGTAATGTAGGCCAATGAGTTTACGAGCAATGTTGGTTAAACTAGGTTTTTAGTATTCAATATGCTAACATATATTCTTTACATTTATTATAATAATAAGTACAATATGAATCTATTAAACTTAAGTTATATCGAAACGTTTATTTAAGAATTAGATCCATATTGTACTTATTATTATAATAAATGTAAAGAATACAATATGTTAGCATATTGAATACTAAAAATCTTGTTTAACCAACATTGCTCATAAACTCATTGGCCTACATTACGTTAGATTTATTAAATTATAAGCGAGCTTATTATTGTTAATTATTAGTTTTATTAATTTCTTTGGTAAA
>NW_011966763.1:35913-42659 GCF_000949405.1 Vollenhovia emeryi | reverse complement strand
GCTTCCTCTATGAGGAAGCCATAACAATGGAAGCAATGTGCAAATTTCTAATTAGAAAAAAAGTAAGTGTGCAAATTAGAAATTTGCACATGGCTTCCATTGTTATGGCTTCCTCATAGAGGAAGCTTTAAGAGCGAAGTAAGAATATGCAAATTTCTAATTTGAATACTTTCAAGAAACAACGTAGTAAAGTTAGATTTCTCTCTTAAAGCTTCCTCTATGAGGAAGACATAACAATGGAAGCAATGTGCAAATTTCTAATTTGCCTACTTTAATGATGAGGAAGAAATGTGCAAATTTCCAATTTGCACGCTTCAATGCTGAAGAAGCAATGTGCAAATTTCTAATTTGCACACTTTACTTTACTTTACTTTTTTTTTCTTTATACAATTAATATGAATATACACAATTTATACATAAGATTTGTACGGGGTTCTTTTGAGGTTTTCACTGTATTGATTGAATTTAATTCAGTTTGACTACTTTTCAAAAATCAAATAAGATCTCTGTTATATTTATTATTATATTTAGTCAACGTGTGCTTTTTGACAATAAGATTGGAATAAATTGAGCGAATATGAAGAAAGTCTTTATACATCTTTTATTATACGAGCTCGGAAAATAATTACTTAACATGTACAATTTCAATAAAGTATTCTGTTACACAAATCGATTTGAAATATTTATTTTCATTTTAATTTGAGATAGCGATATGTGTATCTTGAAAATTTATGTTTTCTAATCATAGGTTCAGCAAAAGATTTATATATACACATCATATACATGGCACGACGCTCGCACGATAAGCGGGAGATCCAGGTTCGAAATATTACCTCACCCTGGCTGAGGTAATATTTTTCGCAATGAGATCTTTGCGGTTTAGAATTCGATACAAATCCGCAAGTAAGCGGTACGCGAGAATCGGGCGGGAATCTGGGAGGGCAGTATTCATAGCATTAAAAATCTCGCTTCACAATTGCGTCCGATATAAGTCCGAAAGTAACGCGCAGTGCGTGGAATTGAAATAATTTGGGATTATTTAATTAATTAACTACGTTTTTATCACTCGTGTTTATGATCGTTTTATATATCGTTCATTCACGTAGTTCTTTACGCGCTTCAGTTACACTGTTAATCGTAAAATGGCGACTTCCGGCTTATTGGCTCCACTCTACTTTTACCCACTCTACTCGCACCCGCGCTGTTGTCGCGCTCACTTGCACATCGTCGTGCGTTCTCTTTCTAGCGCCCGCGCCTCCCCTGCCGCCTCCGTCACAATGTAAAGAATGTAAGATGCCGCATCATACGACATTGCATCGCGCTTCGCTCAGTAGTCCAAGCGCTACGATTAAGCCTGACGCTCAGGCCGAAAATGTTTTGAATAACGCAGCTAGCGTTAACTTGCTCCCGTCGCAAGTATCATTGTCTAATGTGCCGCTCGGTGCAGCCTCCGAGCTACCAAGAAAGTCGCCGGACCGCGCGGCAATTTGCACATCGCAACAGTACCTCACTTCCGTGCTACTCGCTACTGCATGGGTACGACTACGAACGCCGGAAGATCGAGTCATTAAAGCACGAGCCTTAATCAATCAAGGCTCCTCGCATAGTTTCATTACTGAGTCTCTCGCTCAAAAATTGCGCACTCCCCGTCGAGCCGATCTCGACATCACCGTTTCCGGAAACGGACAATTCGCTCGCGCCACGTCCTACGTGAACATTTCGCTCGAATCATGTAACGGACAAACCGCGACGTCTCTGAAAATTACCACGTACATTTTCAAAAGTCTTACTAATGTGGGGATTATCTAATGATGATAATCCACCTTCTCTTAATATCGGCGCGTTAAGGAAAATAAAATGAAGACACTCGGATAATCGATAGTCAGGCTTTAATACCGAACCGAACGAAAGTACAGGTCAGTCGAGACTCGCGAAAACAAAGACGCGTGTTATTGTATTAGCTGATCCAGAACGACTGTCTCAATATCGAACCGTCGCTGTATCGAGCCGAAACGAAAATCAATACTGCGCAGTCAATCCTGCGCATCGTCAGGTCCTGTGCACCTATATAATACATAATTATCGCCTATAGTTCGGCCGTCCTGACAATATGGCCGTCTCGGCCATGGGTATAAGAAATGCGCAAAATAACGTATAACAATTTGATAATACAATTCTCGTCACCTTAATTACATATTATGCCGATTACATATACAATAAATAGAGAGTACAAATATCTTAAAGTCTAGTCGCTAATATATCTTTTCATATGATCCGCACTCACCGTTCCCGTGTACGGTAATTGAGTTATCTGGAAGCCCTCGATATCTGACACAATATAACGGTCATGATCTAAAACAGTTTTTATAATTGTGACGTGGCGGATTAGCTGCCGCGTGCCAGCTCCCCGCTGCCGTCCCAAGGCGCGGTGTCGGTCCGCCCGGGAAAAGAGGATCCGCGCGAGGCCGTAGGGAAACCTCCCGGGGTCGCAACCACACCTTTTTTTTTACTTGCCCGCTTACCCGAGACTTTTTTTGTATTTTTGTAACGCGCCCATCGAGCGTCACTGAGCCGACCGGACCAGTGAGGGGACCAACGGACGGCGTGGCCGAAAGGGGGCGAGAGAAGGAGAGCTGAGGGGCAAGGACGCGAGGAGGCCAGCGAGCGGCGGCCGCGGGGAAGCCGAGGGGCCAGACGGCGAGAGGGGCGAGGCGAGGGGCGAGGACGAGAGGCGCCGACGGGCGGTGAACACGGAGGAGCCGAGCCGCCCTGAGAGCTGGGACCCGGATACGCGGAGCCGTGCCCGAGGGGCCGGGGACGAGGCGCCGGCAGGACGGCCCGCCGAGGGGCGAGCACGGGCGGAGGTTCCCCGGAGGCCCTAAGGACCGGTGAAGCCAGAGGGCCAACGCGCCTGAGAGCGGGCCCAGGATCGACCGCCCCGGCCCTGCGAGTCGCGCAATATAATTAAGCGGGGCGAATTTCGCACCCGGAAGCGCGCGGACAGCGATAGCGCCCCTGCGAGCCCGTCGACATGTGACATTTGTTTGCCCGGACGATGTTTAATTTCATAGTCATAATCTTGTAAAAACATCGCCCATCTCGAAATGCGTGGATTAACAGTCTGCTTGTACAATGTAAGGCGGAAGCTATCACAATCCGTAACAATGGTAAACGGAATCCCTGACAGATAGATGTGATATCTCTTAATCGCATATACGGCCGCCAAACATTCCAGCTCGAAGCTGTGATAACGTGCTTCAGTCGCCGTGGTTCTACGACTAAAATAAGATACAGGCCGCATAGTTTCATCGTTTTGCTTCTGTAACAGAATTGCACCGAATCCGCCAGCACTGGCGTCACAATGCAACTCTGTTAACAATTTCGGCGAATAAATAGCGAGAATCGGTTGAGAAGACAACAACTTCTTTAATAACTCGAAAACGCGGTTTTCTTCAGGCCCAAATCTAAAAACTGCATTCTTTTTTACTAGATCATAAAGTGGTTTTGCAATGATCGAAAAATTCCTAATAAATCTACGGAAGTAGCTTGCAAGGGATACAAATCGATGGACTTCTTTTACATTACGTGGCACCGGAAAATCAGTAACGGACTCCACGTTCGCAGCACTAGGTCGAATGCCATTCTCGTCAATCAGATAACCAAGATAGACAATCTCGCGATACAGAAACGAGCACTTATCTAAACGGAATTGCAACTTGTGTTGGCGCGCCAAATTAAAAACTTCTCGAAGAATTTCTAAGTGCTCACCAACATTTTCAGTCGCGATTAATATATCGTCAAGATATATCAATATTTTATTCTCCCGAATCAAATCACGAAAAATGTCGTTAATGTACCGCTGGAAAACACGCGGAGCGTTCGTTAATCCGAAAGGCATTCTTAGAAACTCAAACTGACCCAGAGGTGTCACAAAAGACGTATATTTCACCGATTCGTCGGCAACCTTAACGTGATGGAATCCGTTTCTCAAATCCAGGCTAGAAAAGTAGGATTTTCCGCGCAATCTATCTAGGTGGTCGTCTATCAATGGGGTCGGAAAGTTATCCCTTACCGTTATTTTATTTAACTCGCGATAATCAATACATAATCGCGATTCACCGTCCTTTTTACGCACGAGCACAATAGGAAAAGCGTATGGAGAATCGCTCGTTCTTATTATTTGTTCCTGTAATAATTTGTCCAAAATTTGTTTCAATTTCTCTTTGTCGTCGAATGAGAGTCTTCGCGGCCGGTAACTAATAGGTCTATCATGCGTTAAATTAATGGTCATTTCAACTTCCTTTTGGGTACTTATAATTCCCGTATCGGCAGTACACTCACTTCTATATAATTCTTCGACATGTTTTTTCTTTATAATTAAGTTGCGGATTAATGTTCATCGCCTCAGCCACGGACAACGGATGGTCAACATATGAAATATGCAAAATTTGCTTCGAAAAATCCAAGTCATCTATCGCTCGCGGACTTGCCTTTGAGATACTAAATTTTTCTCCTAACGGTAGCCTAATTAACGGTGACGATGTAAAGTCCCGACCGAACAAAGCCGCACACGTTATCGCGGCATCCGGCACAACAAAAAATTTGATTTTCAATTTCACATCGCTGATCTCGACAATCTCCTCGAAAGTTCCAAGTATATCCAACTCAGTTCCATTAATTCCGAAAAATGATTGTTGTTCAACCATCGACATGCAAGCATGAGCAGGCACTGAGCAGGAAATTATTCTTAATTAAGCTAACCGGAGACCCTGAATCGATCATCGCTATCAACGAATATTTACATTTATTACCAGATTTGTCCGCAACCTCATACGCAAGATTTACCAGGTACAGAGCGCTCGGTGAGGTTGTCTGTACCATGTTCGTCGTATTCTCCATTTTCGGCCGTGACTTCGGACATTCCGCCACTCGATGCTCCAGACTGCCGCACCCAAAACACGAGTCTTTCGCCCGCTTCTGTTCCTGTTTGCAGTCCCTGGAAATATGTCCTATCTCTCCACAATTATAGCAGCGTATAGTATTCTTCGCCGTGGATGTTCCTCCTTCATGCGGTGATTTCGGCACTGGCCGCTGTCCCCTCGCAGTTCGCCCTCCACCGCTTTCCGTCTCGTTATTCAATGACAGTTTCTTGAATGCGTCGAATAAATCCGTTGCCGACGCAAAACGCATCATCCGCGCCTGATTCCGCATACGTGTATCTTGCACTCCATCTATTAAAGAGTCAATTAATTCCTCTTCGTCAATGGATGCTCTGTTCGCGAGAATCACTTTCTCATGATAGTACTCCGCAAACGTTTCGCCGCTTCGCCACCTGCGTCTTTCAAAATCTCGCCTCAACATTAGCTTACTTGGACGATTAGCAAACATACGCGACATCTCCAATAGCAACTCCTCCGCACTCATCTGCAAATGCTCCAATTTCGAATGAAACCAATTCAAGGCCTTATCCTTCAATCTCAATGTAATTAATATTTTCGTCGAATTTTCATCCAATCGATATGTCGCACGTAATAGTTCGACTTTGTTTCTTCCACGTTTCAAAATTGTCACAATCACCACGGAACTCGCTCAATAAATCGCCAATGACTCGAATGTTGACTCTAGAATCGACGCGGTCGCCAGCACTGTTCTCGATACTCAGCATCGTGCTTGCCTCCCGACGGGCAAGATCTAATTCTCGCTCCAAAAGGGCTTTCTCGCGCTTTAACATTGCTATCTCTCTCGCCATAAATTCCGGTGTCATCTCAGCGTCATTCGGGATCGCAACAACCTCCCCGGGACGTGGCGCCACTCCACTATCAGAGAGAACCGTTGCCCCGATGTACTCGCATTCAAATCCGTCAGTAGATCCTGCGTCACATCACCGCCGAACAACCGAACATATGCATCCTGCCACTTGTCTTCGCGAACAGATAGTATTCGTGTTACCAACTCGGTCTTCGTTCCGCTCGTAGACACTTCGATGCGCCGTGCGATCTCCTTTAAATTCACGACAGTTAAGTCGTTTAGTTTTTCCTGAGGTGACCGATCCATCTTCGTAATCGTCAACCTCGTCCAAATTTCACAAGTCACGTAGCCAAAGTCACTGCTCACCCGATATAACAACAACGGGAAGCACACAATACAAAATTCGTCAACCGGTCACAAGCCGATAGAAAGTTTAGTTTCCTATCTCAATGTCACAACGGCACAAAGTATGGACAACGTTCAAATTTAGCCGTTAACAATTTGCGACAATTAAGATAATTAACAATTATAGAGTCGCGGGATCACAAAACCCGCACAAAACTCTAGTCTGCACACCGCCATTAGACACAATCTCCTTCGATTACACGCGTCAATCCCCCGCAATGTCTCTCAGTCTATAAATTCACTCCGTGGACGTGCACTCCGAGAAATGAAAAAAAATTCGATCCGATGAATCCCACTTCTGAATTTTGTGGAGATTATCTAATGATGATAAGGTAATTATGCATAAAAGGGGCCTCCTCTCCGATTTGCTTCATTTTGCTTCCTCATAGAGGAAGCTTTGTTTTCATGCGAAAATTTTTTTTCCAGTTTTCATTGCCAATGTGTTTAAAATGTTTTAAAAACTCAAAAAACACAATTTTTAAAAAATGTATGTGTGCGTGTGTGTATGTGCACAAAAATTGTTCGCGCTCTCACGTCCGCAATTTTTGAGATATCGCTTTCTACTTTGGCACATTTATTGAGTGTGATTAAGA
>NW_011966763.1:26850-34051 GCF_000949405.1 Vollenhovia emeryi | reverse complement strand
GAAAACCCACGTTGTGTCGCTACATTTCGTCGGTATGACAGATTTCCTAACTCTAAAAATTGTCAACTTTAACAATTAATATCTCGCTTCGCAGGGCAGAGCGACGATTTTGTCTGAGGAAAAAGTTGTTCCTCGTTGAAAAACGCGTCGATTGAGACCAATTTGAATGATTTTGGAGGTGGAGCAGCTATACTGAAGAAGAAAGAAGAAAAACCATATATTTATTATTTGTATCTTTCTCAGTCTGTATCTCCGAAACTATTCGAGTCCGGCCCTTATATATATATATGAAATGACTCGGGAAGACATCCCCAACAACATATTTAAAAATAAAGCAAATCGGAGAGGAGGCCCCTTTTATGCATAATTACCGATGATAATCCACCTTCTCTTAATATCGGCGCGTTAAGGAAAATAAAATGAAGACACTCGGATAATCGATAGTCAGGCTTTAATACCGAACCGAACGAAAGTACAGGTCAGTTGAGACTCGCGAAAACAAAGACGCGTGTTATTGTATTAGCTGATCCAGAACGACTGTCTCAATATCGAACCGTCGCTGTATCGAGCCGAAACGAAAATCAATACTGCGCAGTCAATCCTGCGCATCGTCAGGTCCTGTGCGCCTATATAATACATAATTATCGCCTATACTAATTATGTCGCGAACATTTCGCGCAAAATAAACTCGTGGCCTCATCTACAAGGCCTTCAGTTAGCCGATCCCGATCCCTCCAGCAGAGAGCCGATTAACGTCTTAATCGGAGCAGATCTTTATGGTCAATTATTACTCGGGCCTCTCCAGAAGGGCCCGCTGGGGTTTCCTACGGCCAAACTCACGACGCGCGACGTTAGGTTGGATAATATCCGGCCCTATCGAAAGTTCTCGCGATCAGCGAGCATCACGCGCATCCACGATGTGCAATCGCGCCAAGCACTGACGCGCTCATTCGTAAATTTTGGGAAATAGAAGAAGTTCCCTCTCAGAAGTTCCTCACTCCGGAAGAGGAAGAATGCGAATCTCATTTCGTAAATACGCACTCACGCAATCAAACGGGACAGTACGTCGTTCGCCTGTCGTTTCGTCATGGGTAAATTCCAGAGATTGGTGACAGTCACCAAATCGCGCTCTCAAGATACGCTCAGCATGAGCAACGACTGCAAAATGAGCAGGAATTCGTGCAAGCATATTCCGATTTCTTGCAAGAATACGAATCCATGGGACACATGGAAAAGGTCAACAGTCCTGACATGATAAACAAACCGGTATACGTTCCGTATCACCCCGTGATTCGAGAAAGCAGTGCTACAACTCGTGTGCGCGTCGTGTTCAACGCATCGATCGCGACGTCAAACGGAACGTCTCTAAATGAGCATCTTCATATCGGCCCGAAACTGTAACGCGAAATAAGTGCTGTCCTATCCAGTTGGCGCCGATACAAATTCGTTTACCTCGCGGACATCGAGAAGATGTTTCGCCAAATTCAAGTGCATCGCGACGATGTAGATTATCAGCGCATCGTTTGGCGACCGGCTCCGGACGGTCCCATAGTAAATTATCGTCTCCTTACCGTCACTTACGGCACAGCGTGCGCACCTTACCTGGCGAATCGCGTACTTTTACAATTGTCCGACGACGAAAGCAAATCGTTTCCCGACGCGGTTGATGTGATCCGTCATTCAACGTACGTGGATGACGTCCTGTTCGGAGCAGACGAGCAGGAGGAAGCGCGTGCTCTTCGCACTCAACTCGTCGCGCTATTAAGCGTCGTCTACAATAACCGGCGTAAGCGTGGAGTAAGAAGTAAGAGTAGGAGTAACGTTTTTGGCGTAAGCTGTTTACGCCGACTCAATCTACAATACGGTGAAGTAAGTGTTGTAGGCATGCGTGAAAAGGTGTAAGAGTAAGAGTAGGCGTAAGAAATACGAGTAAAAATAATTCATTTCGCTTACGCCCTTACTCCAGCTCTATTAAACCAGAAGTAGCTCTCTTACGCCTACTCTTACTTCTTACTCCACGCTTACGCCGGTTATTGTAGACGACGCTTTACAATGCGGTGGCTTTACTTTACGCAAGTGGGCCGCAAACAATATCGCGCTATTATCTGATATTCCGACAATCGATCTCGCGATCGATTTTTCGAAAGAGGATTCGGCAATCCTCAAAGTACTCGGTATCACCTGGCTTCCCAAGGAAGATTCGTTCAGTTTTCAAGTCGGAGAAATACCGAAAACGCGCAGTACGAAGCGCACAATTCTATCATTAATCGCAAGACTATTTGATCCTCTCGGGTGGGCTTCACCTGTCGTTATACAAGCCAAAATGCTCATGCAAGATTTATGGCTTGCGAAAGTTGATTGGGACGATCAAGTCCCTCAAACGATTCAAGAGAACTGGGAGCATTATTGTCGCGAACTTCCCAGTCTCTCAAAATTACGCATTCCACGCTGGATTGGTCTTTCACAATCTCACTGCGCCATGAAACTGCACCGTTTCGCGGACGCTTCGCAGCGCGCGTCTTCGCGGTCGTCTATTTGCGCGTTCTTAAACCGCCAAATGAAATTTCAGTCTCGTTAATCGCGGCCAAATCGAAAGTCGCGCCATTAAAAACGGTTGCTATACCGCGGCTCGAGTTAAATGGAATAGTATTACTCGTACGACTCCTCGAGTACGTCAAAGAAACTTTCGAATACGATTCAATTCCAGTGCACGGCTGGACCAACTCCACCGTCGCACTCGCTTGGCTCACTCAGCATCCGTCGCGCTGGAAGCCTTATGTAGCAAATCGGGTCTCAGAGATCCAAACAAAAATGCCGGAAATTAAATGGCGTCATGTTCCTACACGCGAAAACCCTGCAGATTGCGCATCTCGGGGAATCACTGCTCAAGAATTAATCGATCACGCGCTTTGGTGGTCAGGCCCCGCGTGGCTTCGCCAAAATTCGGCTTTCTGTCCAAATTCTCGACCTTGCGCCTCGTCCGAACGCATTGTCGATCAAAACTCCGTGCTTAATGAACAGTGCGCGACAGCGATTATCCACGTCGCTCAAGAAAAGGAAGAATGGGACTTTTCCTCTAGATTTTCAAATTGGAACAAACTTCTTCGAGTTACCGGCCTCCTCTTTCGCTGGCTCCGCAAATTCCGAACTCAAAAGTGCGACAAAGCTGCATCCCACGATGTCAACTTCGCTAAGAGCGTGCAAGACGCTCGCGAGGTCTGGATTCGCAAAATTCAAAACGATAGTTTCGCCGCGGAAATCCGCGCTGTACAAGCACACGCGTCGCTGCCTCGATCGACCGCGCTAAAATCACTCAATCCTTTCCTCGAAAGGAAAGGGCCAGTTGCGTCTTGGTGGGTGGTTGCACCATTCGTTCTTATCGTATAACGAGCGCTTCCCGCTAATTTTACCGCGCCACCACATCAGCGAGTTAATTATCGATCAAATGCACTTGCAATCACTGCACGGAGGTCCTCAGTTAACCCTTCGTCTATTACGCCAAAATTATTGGATTATCGGCGCGAGATCCCTCGTCAAATCACGAATAAATCAATGTTTAAGCTGCGCTCGCGAACGCGCAGTCTCAGCAAGTCAACTCATGGGAGACCTTCCGTCTCCCCGAGTCAATCCGTCGTCTCCATTTTCTCATTGTGGTGTGGACTACGCTGGTCCATTTCAAATCATTCCCTACGTAGGACGGGGTCAAAAATCGCGAAAGGATTATGTGGCATTATTTGTCTGTTTCGCGACTCGCGCAATTCATCTCGAGTACGTCGACGCTACTTCCGGTTTCTTAGCCGCTTTTCAGCGCTTTGTCAGCAGACGCGGTCTGCCTTCCGACATTTATAACGACAACGGTACGAATTTTCAAGGGGCCAATAACGAACTTCGTCGCGCCTTTATTTCTACCGTAAAAAACTCGGAAGTACGCGAAAAATTAGCCACGGACGGAATCCGTTGGCATTTCATCCCTGCTTCCGCGCCTCGTTTCGGAGGTCTCTGAGAAGCCGGCGTTAAAAGCTTCAAGAGTCACTTGAAGAGTCGTGGACTCCCACATTCTCTCACAACTCGAATTTTCTACACTGCTATGCGAAATCGAAGCGTGTCTAAATTCGCGTCCTCTCGCGCCTCTTCGCGACGATCCGGATAATTTCGATGCGCTAACTCCGGGTAATTTTCTGATCGGTCGACCCCTACTCAGCGTTCCAGAGCCCTCGCTGCTCGACGTCAATGAGAATCGGTTATCTCGTTGGCAAAGAGCTCTCGCTATGCGCGAACATATTTGGAAAGCCTGGACTCACGATTATTTGCATACGTTGCAACAGCGCGCCAAGTGGCAAAACCCTTCGCGCTCTCTTACTGTCGGAACTTTAGTTCTCTTAAAGAATGAGCTACTTCCTTCATGTCGATGGGCATTAGCTAGGGTTATCGAAACCCATCCCGGCCCCGATGGCCACGTACGCGTCGTTACGCTGCGAACCGCAAAAACAAAATTGAAGCGCCCGATCGCGAAGGTTTGTCCCCTTCCGTTCGTCACCGGTTCCACGTAATGTGAATACGCGTCACGTTCTTTGATTAAGTTATAATTTAGCCGTTAAGCGCTACTAACGTCGGGTCTTTCCTTTCTAACATTTAGACTTTAAGTTCGACTCGAATGTTGGGATTTCATTTTCTTATTTTAGTTTAAGTTCGACTCAAATGTCGGGAATTCTCATTTGTTATTTGATTTAAAGGTAAATCTTCGGAAAACCCATCTATATAAAATAAGGGATAACAACACTCAATTCCTATGTATTTTTGTGTTCTGAACATGAATATGTAACTCAAACATGGCGGTCGGAACAAGAAACCCATGAAAACCATGAAAAACCCATAAAAATTATGGTTTTTAACATTTATCCCACCAAATATCAAAAATTTTGAAAAAAGTTTTAAATAAAAGTTGTACATCTCTTCGAAATATGCATTTTATGTCCTATTCATTTTTACTGTACGAGTGATAGTTTTCGAGAAAAAGGATGGACTTCTATCTGTCCTCCAAATCTAAACATGTATTATTTTGCAGTACATGTACGCAAAAGGAACAGAAAAACGCAAAAAGGCCAGCAAAAATAAACGTTAGCTGTATATTTATGCTACAGTGTGCACCCAAGGTGTAATAGGTGTACTCGTTTTCAGGCGTCTTGTGGAGTATCAACACGTTCATCGAAAACTTTGTCCTGGATTAGCACCTCTTGAAACTCAGCAATGAGATCAAAGAACTCACTAATATGCTCAGGGCGAGAGTATACACGTTTGAATAAATATTCCGCGAGATAAGACACTAAGTGCTCCTCCTTAGTGGCATACCTAGAAATATTTCCTCTAACCTCACGCCATGTGCCCTCAATTCCTTGCGTATTGGCACCTGTCTCCGGATCTACGAAATTCGTCTGATGATTAACAGAGAGATACTTGAAATCCTCAGCAGACAAACATTCGTAAGCCTTCCATTTATCGGACATTATTGTAGTCCCAGGTAGTATCCATTCTTTGATACACCTAATAAGTGTTGCGGAAGTACGATCAGAAACAGGTACTAAGAAAATCTTCTTAGTGCCACGTTCGTAACCGCCGAATATCCACTTTCCATTAATTAAGCGTCCACGATTATACTTCCTCTTGCCAAATTTCGCTTCATCAATTTCAACAACAGTACTAGGTCCGCCTAATTTTTCTGAGTGTTTCTCTGCCCAGTATACGCATACTTCACGGCAGTAATTACTCCAGTTTACAATAGTTTCGGGGGACAAGCATAGACATATATATATAGATACAGCGTTCTGTGAGTGGAGTTGTCCGCATCTTCTAAAGGACAGAACGATATAGAGGTAAGTGCTGTCTCCGTCACTCCGCCGGTCTGGGGAACGTCGAGGGCAACTAAGAGGCGCGCGCACAGAACGCTGGGTCTATATACATATATGTATATATGTCTATGGGGACAAGTCGAGATCGTCAGAAATATAACCCCATCGAGGTATAGGTATCCACAGAAAATGTGCAATAAACAATAAATGCACGTGGTCGAACCACGTTCACTTTTACACTTCTCCAAAAATTACATTGTACCATTTTCTTCTTTTTCTTAGATTGCGTAGTATTGTAGGATTTGCGACAGCGAAAAACAAATGTCTCCAGATTCACTGTGAGTTCACTGCCATACCTAGGGCAATCCATCTTATCCCGTAAAACAAGATGCTGAAGAAGAAATTGAACGCACCACTTTTCGTCGAAAACATTGCGAATAAATGTAATGTGTTTCAAGTGTTCTGCCATATTCGTAGAATGAATAATTTATCACAAATTACTAATCAAGTAACACTTCCGACAAATTGTAACTCACACGTTACCAGCCACAATATTTCAGACAAATGCAAACGACGAAGCTTCTCTTACGTTCTTACTTTAGAAAGCTACAAAAAGCTCGTATAAACAATGAGTAGCGCAAAAACGTTTGCGACGTTACGACTAATAAGGATATGCAGCGCTCCTTTTCTATACCGCGAATACCCATTCACCACGAATAACTCTTCCTTCCCGCAAGTGACTTTCCACGTGAAGCGAGATCCACTCCATACCTCAGATATGGTTCGGGTAGGGTTATCTTAACGGAGTGGAGCCCCCCCCCGAAGGGGGGGCGGAACATACTGTCTCCACGCATGTACTTCCACCGTTGCACAGTGGGCTAGCAGACCTAAGAAAGTGGCCAAAATACTGAAAGTATTCTAATTGCGGTGAAAATGGATATTCAAAGGATTTTGAGATAGCTGAGTTCGAATTCAAACTCAGATTTTAGAAAATCAAAATGGCGGATCCAAAATGGCGGATGGAAATCCACATTACTGCAAACCCTGATGGAAAAATTTTGCTGAAAATGTAATGAAATTGATGAAAAGTGAAATGAAAGTTATTGGAAACTTGTTAAAACCATTTCGAAATAAATCATAAGTTTCGTTATGAAATTCAATGAAATACTGTGAAATTAGATGAAAGTTAATTAATATTACTAAAAATTAGTGAAAAAAATTTTGAAATGTTGTATATTATGAAATTTGCAGAATTTCACTGAAAATAAATTTTTTAATGAAAAATTGCTGAAATGATAATGAAATTGGGTCAATTGCAAGGGATTTTCAACCAAATTTCAGCAAATTTCATTACA
>NW_011966763.1:13800-20575 GCF_000949405.1 Vollenhovia emeryi | reverse complement strand
AGTCTCGGTCCCAATTGACCACGTTGCAATTGACCACGGTCCCGATTGGCCACGTTGCAATTGACCACTGTCCCGTTTGACCACGAGTTAAAAGCACACACACACACACACACACACACACACACGCACGCACACGCGGGGGGGGGGTGCGAGGGGGCCTTCGGCCCCCTCCCCGCACCCGCACCGCCCTGCCAGTAGGAAGCGTGGACCGTGGTCAATTGCAACGTGGCCAATCAGGACCGTGGTCACTTGCAACGTGGTCAATCGGGACCGTGGTCAATTGCACCGTGGTCAATATCAACGTGGTCATACACAACGTGGCCGATATTAACGTCGTCAATCGGGACTGTGGTCAATATTAACGTGGCCAAACGGGTGCCACTCCCTTGAATAAGTTCTCGCTGTTTCTTAACAGACGGTATTTCCAGGCCTATGTGCATGTCTGAGGACCTTGAATAAGTTCTCGCTGTTTCCTAACAGACGGTATTTCCAGGCCTATGTGCCTGTCTGATGACCTTGAATAAGTTCTCGCTGTTTCGTAACAGACAGTATTTCCAGGACTATGTGCATGCAACTTCATATAGTAATGCATCTACAAAGAAGTACTATCGGTAAGCTTGAACTTCAGTGTATGTATGTTGTTTCGCCACGGTGCAAACAACGTTTTCTTTGTTCTAAAAATGTCGAGTTTTGTGCCAAGTAAAGAGTACCAGCTCGACCACAGGGGTTGTGATAATATTATTCTAAAAATATCGAGTTTTGTGCCAAGTAAAGAGAACATTATGAGATATTACACACTAAAAAAGGTGTGATATCACGTAAAAACTTACCTTTTAAAAAAAAGGTAAAAAAAGCACCAAGTATAAGCTCCAATTCAACCGAATATATTTTGTTACTCTATCTTTTAAAAGTATATTCTCTACAAAAATATCTTTTCTACAAAACTATCTTCTCTACAGAAGTAATGATACCAACAAATTGCGCCAAATACCAACGGATATTTATACAAACTAGTTGCTTTAGTATTAGTTTTTGATTAAAAAATGTTATATTTCTTAAAAAATCAAACTAAAGATTTTATTGGAAAAAATAATAGAGTTAATAATAAAACACCGATGAAAAGAATAGCAACTGTTTAGAAATTTAGAAACTCTGTATCTATTCAGGCGAATTAAGGCCTGTGTCCATGACGCTAGTACTTGGTCCAAGTTCTAATTCCACGAGATATATAGCCAATCAATGTAGCTGTCCCACAAAAGCTGTAAGTTGATTGGCTACGCAATTTTCAAAACTAGAACTTGGACCAAGTACTAGCGTCATGGACCCAGGCCTTAATTCGCCTGAATAGATACAGAGTTTGTAAATTTCTAAACAGTTGCTATTCTTTTCATCGGTGTTTTATTATTAACTCCATTATTTTTTCCAATAAAATCATTAGTTTGATTTTTTAAGAAATATAACATTTTTTAATCAAAAACTAATACTAAAGCAACTAGTTCGTATAAATATCCGTTGTTATATTCGGCGTAATTTGTTGATATCATTACTTTTGTAGAGAAGATAGTTTTGTATAGAGAAGATATTTTTGTAGAGAATATACTTTTGCAAAAAAGATAGAGTAACAAAATATATTCGGTTGAATTGGATCTTATACTTGGTGTTTTTTTTACCTTTTTCAAAAATGTAAGTTTTTTACGTCGATTACACGCCGCTCGGCATTGTCTCCCCGGGAAAAATGGAAAAGGTCTGAACAGACCTGATCAGATCAAATCAGATCAAATTCGCTTATATCTGATTTCATCAAAATATTATCTGATCAGATTTAATCAGACATGAGTAGATCTGATCCGGTCCTAGCGGACGAGGTCAGATAGGATAAGAATAATCTTGAAACGATCGCCTAATCGTTGTCCCCGCGGACTATGCTTGCCGGTGGCAGGGTTCGAGGGATTAGGGGGAAAGCACTCGAAACAGAGTTACGGTAAATTAAAGCAAACTATATTTGAATAAAGAACACGTGGATACAAGGTATAAGTGCTTAAAGCTAAGAGCGGTCGCGGATGGACGGACGGACGGACGGACGGACGCGGCGCGAGATGCAATGAGAGTATTTACAGTGGTGCGATGAAATGACAATATGTACAGGGTGACGCGCGGTGAGATGAACGTGAGAGGCGAGTGCAGATGAGGCGCGGGTGGCGGTTCGCGGAGCGGTGAGCGCGGACCGTGACGGCGGTGGATGACGGTTCGCGGCGCGGGAATCGGTCGCGGGTGGCGCGGTGCCGAGACAGGAATCGGCTGGCTGCAGCGGGTGCCGAGAAAACTCGGCGGAAGCGGAGTACCCTCCACTTCCCTGGTCCCTGTGAGCCGTCGGCCGATCTGCGGTCAGGTGGTTGTACCCGGGCCCGAGAATCCTCGGTCGAGGCGGAGAGCGCTCCACCCCGTGTGTTTCCGGGCACGGTGTGTAGGTGAGCACGCGTGCGCAGTGCCGAGAAAGCTCGGCCGTGCCGGAGTACTCTCCAACGCGGGTTTCCCACTGCTTTAGCGTGTGACAGGAATCAGGTTCTGAGATTTGCGGATGAGCGGCTGTTGCTCGGAAGCTCGTCTCTAAAGGAGTGCTTTTTAGCGCTCGTTTTCCCCTTTTTATAGGGGCTAATTGTCACGCTTCATTAGCCCCTCTCGGGGTTGAGCGTGCGTAGCGGCGCGCGTTGCTCGCTCGGACCTGGTCGTCGATCTCCGGGGCCGTTCGTGGCCCCAGCTGATCGGCGCGTTCGCTCGCGGCTGCGATGCGCGTTCGGCCCCGCTCGGCGATCTCCGGGGCCGTTCGTGGCCCCGGCTGATCGGCGCGTTCGCTCGCGGCCGCGACGCGCGTTCGGCCCCGCTCGGCGGTCTCCGGGGTTGTTCGTGGCCCCGGCCGAGCGGGTCGGCACGCCGGTGTGTCGTGCGTTTATGCGGCGCTATGCGCCCGCGTCTCGCCCGACGGGTGTTCGGTCGGGCGGCATCCGGCGGGTGGAATGCCGGGAACGGTGCAACGGGGGGTGCATCGTTACAATCTATATCTGATCCACTCAGACATGAGTAGATCTAATCTGATCCTGGCGGATGAGGTCAGATATGACAAGAATAATCTTCATTTGCTCGGATCCAATCAGACATGAGTAGTCTGGAGGTCGATCATGAATTTTTTCACACGTGAAGAGTGAAAAATTTCTCCATTGCCTACTTTTTCTAGCGAAGGACATAGAAGAAGGGTAATGGAAAAATTTGTCACTTTTCACGTGTGTAAAAAAATTCATAATCGACCCCCTGATCTGATCCTAGCGGACATATGGCCACCCTTACGAAAAATACACTACAATTATAGGGTTTTTCCGAGTGTATAAATTTAACATTATATGATAAATGACGGTACAACTATTTAGTAACATTTTTTAATTTCTTGAAATTAAATTTTATATGAAATCATAATAATTAATGCGGTATCTTGTTGTCTTTCCTTAAAAATATTAATTAATTTTTATAACTATAATTTTAGTATTTGGTGAAAAATACTAAAATAATGTTAAAGTGAATATAAAATAATATTTTTAAAGAAAACCGTTAAAATTCCGCATTAATTATCATGTTTTCTTATGATTTCACTTTTCAAGAAATTAAAAATACAAATAGTAACATTATTTACCGAATAATAATTATTTAAGAAAAACCATATTTATAATGTACTTTTTGTAAGGGGTAGACACGATGCAAATAATCCAGGTTAGATCATATATACAGCTATAATAAAATAATAAAAAAACTATATAAGTAACAATTTAATATTATTTATTACTTATACTATAATGTATATGTTTACATGGTGTATTATACATATAATACTCGGAATTACACAAAATCACAGATAAAATGTTTGTATCAAAGTAGTATTGTTGAAGTTTTCACGGAACGATTGATGGGAAGAAACTTAACGTAATTCCTAAAATTATAAATGACAAAAATTAGATTTAGAAAATAATACGGACTTTGTCGCACCGAGCAACGCCAGAGAACACTTTAAGTCAATATTAAAAATCGCGAATAACGAAAATAAATATAATACAGTAAATCTGACCTTTGCTTCGTAAAACCAAACAGAAAAATAAAAGGTAAATGTCCTTAAGTCATCAACACCGACTGTAATAAGTATTGTGGCGATCCTGGGAAGTTATCTGGGTGTTAACTAGAGCGTTGAATGTTCCTTAAGATCTATATCCGCGCTATCCTTTAACTAAGTTGGAGCTGTGAATAGTCGAATAATATTAATTCAATTGGTTATAAACATCGCATAAGCGTTCGCAACGTCTCAGTATGACTGAAGCCACACTTCGAAGTCACAGCGACTGCCGCAACGAACTTCAATGTAGAGAAGTTGATTGAGTACGTCACAACTCTAAGCCATGACGATATCAAATTATAATTGAGGATGGACATCACGGTTGTAAGCCGTGATGATCTCAAGGAGTGCAGTTTCCTGCGTGTGTCATGGCTGCGAACCGCGACGAATCTCAGAGGATGCAGTTGCCTGCGTGCGTCGCGGCTAATAGCCGCGACGAGTCTCAGAGTATACAGTTGCTTGCTTGCGTGCGTTGCGAAAGTAAGATGCGACGAGTCTCAGATGTGCAGTTGCCTGCGTGCGTCGCAGTCGCTATCCGCAACATTTCTCAAAGTTGAAAAGAGAGAGAAAAAGTATCTTCTGGAAATCCAGACGATCCATCTGTATAGCCAGCATCAATCTATCAGAGCCAACAGCAGGCAACCCCCGATAAAATCGCGGGGTGCACACCTTCCTCGTCCAGAAGAATCTGGTGTGTAACGGGACTCAAAATGGCGACGGATGAATCCGTCGTAAAGCAAGGTCTCGGCTAAATGAGATGAGCCGAATCCCAAAACTAACCTCGTCGGTCCTTCTAGCGCTTGCTCTATGAAAAAGCAAGCTCGCAGTATCTCTCAGCGCGTAATAAAGCACCTCTCGCAGAAAATCAGTGGAAAAAGGAAAAGATTTCACAATCCTATGCGCACGTCCTCTCGGTCGATGAGATCGGGCCCAAGGAGGAAGTCAACGAACTTTCCATCAGGCGCCTCGCAGCCCGACTCTCCTCTCACTGCGTATGATCGCGACAAGCGCCCATTTCGTGCAACAAACCGGTCACCCGTAGCGCCCTCATTCGTGCGTTAGCGGGATGGCGCGAACGGTGTAAGTTCACGGGATCGGAATACATTATTCTTTTTTTATACAATGTTCGAAAATAAAAGATTTGTTCCTTCGAAGCTTCGATCCTTCGAAGATTCCTTCGTTCCTTCGAAGTCTTTCGAAGCTTCCCGCACAGAACAAAAACCTCCAATAGATGTTCAATAGACGTTCACCATGGAGATGCAAAACCTCCATTAGACGTCCACGTAAAATCTTACGGATCTCTAATAGACATCCACAGTTCCGCATTTGCTACTTCCATTGGACATCCATTAATTAGCATACTCATAGATGTCATATGGATGTAATAAAGAGTAATTATAGATATTAAAGAAAATTGATGAAATATATAATCTATACTCTTTTAATCTGTTTGAACCCGAACCCGAAAGAACCCGAAAAAAGTATTCGTGTCATTGCTCGAGAACAGGGATTGTCTTACTCCACAGTTCAGAGAACATTAAAAGACGAAAAATGGCACGCCTATCACTACATCCCCGTGCAGCATTTGCGAGAGGAAGACTACCGCGAGAGGAAGCGATTCTGCGAAAATTTCCTGATGAGAGTAGATGAGGATCCGGAATTCCCTTCTCGTGTAATTTTTAGCGATGAATCGCTATTTACACGGGAAGGAGTTTTAACTCGCACAATATGCATGTGTGGAATGACGAAAATCCTTTTGTCACTCGAGTCGGAAATTTTCAAACGCGTTGGAAAATAAATGTCTGGGCTGGGATAATGGGTATGCAAATCTTGGGACCAGTTATCCTTCCGGACATCTTAAATGGCGCGTCGTACCTAGAATTTCTGACAGACAATATGCCGGAATATTTGGAAGAAGTGCCATTGTTGGACAGAAGAAAAATTATATTCCAACAAGACGGTGCTGGTCCACACAACGCAAGAATAGTGACCAATTATTTACATCGCCAATTTCCTGGGCGTTGGATGGGCTGATATGGCCCGATACGTTGGCCCGCAAGATCGCCGGACCTCAATCCATTGGATTTTTTCCTGTGGGGATATTGTAAAGAAATTATTTACAACAAGCTTCCCGAGGATACAGAAGAGCTAAATATGAAACTCCACCATGCCATTTGGAATATCGACGATGAAATAATGGAGAAGATCCCGACAAACTTATTGAAACGCATGAGAGCTTGCATCGCGATGGACGGTGGCCACTTCGAACATTTATTGTGAACGAAGAAAAACTGCCCTTTTCAGGGCAACCAAATATTTTATAACGAGGAACAGTTTCTTGTATTCGCAATATTTTTATTCGCAATAACATGCTGAGAGAGAAAGAAGCGTGCGAATACCGCGTTCAAGAGACATTATCCAACCAGACGCGTGAAGCGCCTGGTCGGTACGCGTCGATGTCGCGTGATCGGTACGCGTCGGTACGTGTCGGTACGTGTCGGTACGCGTAGGTACGCGTCGGGAGTCTACGGGATGGCGTTGTACCTCAACACCTTTCTGTACTTACAGTGCAACCAGAGAAATGCACTTTCTGTAGCAATGGCAGAGGCAGTGGTATGTAAA
>NW_011966763.1:6028-9849 GCF_000949405.1 Vollenhovia emeryi | reverse complement strand
AATATCATAATGTAGTCATCTTGATGTCAACATGACATTGATTGAGATTTTCCCATATAACTCTACAATTATTATTGAAATATCCATTTTTATCTTTCTTTATGATGTTTCATCGCGTACAACGTCAAAGTATATGGTGTCAAGTTTTCGTCATTTTGGTCCACTTTCTTGATGCCATGACAACAATCGACTAATTTGACGTCATATTGTCTTGACTGTTTTCACTGGGTATGTACCGATGATCATTGCTACGCTATGAGCGATGAACAACATTACTAACAAAGTTTAGCGGAATTTTATACTTGATATGAAGAAATTCCGCAAAACGTGATCGAGAGATGTATCAACATACAAGAGCGTTTACAAGCAGTAATTTATCAGAGAGGAGGTAATACACAATACTAAACACTCGCACGCACACACACGCACTTGCACACGCACACGCGCGTTTTACCGAATAAATTTCTATTTCTAGGGGAGGGTGGGTAGCTGCCCCTCCCTGCCCCAACCTAGGTACGCCTATGGATTTAACTTCAGATTCGTAATCAGCGACCCTAAAAACCCTCGAGTACCAAGTTTCAAGCGAATCGGACTAATTTTATAAACATCACCATATTGGATCCACCATTTTGAATTTGATAAATCTAGTCAAGTATTATGTAACGTAACTTTCTAAATCTGAATTCACAGTCAGAATTTAAAAACTAGCTCACGTTTTTTTATTATGGCATAAAATGTACCAAAAAAGTATGTTTTTTGAGGTTAGGAAGAAAAAACGAGCCAACTTTAGAATTCTGACCTCGGATTCGGATTCAGCGACCCAAAATACGTAGGAATTGACTAGTCTGGTCCGCCGGACAAAAATTTTTTTGTGGGGCTGTGTAATTATTCCGTAATTGGTAAAGTTTAAGGCTGCAGTTTTGTGTTTTTTATTTGGCTCAAACTTCTGAACCAGAAAAATACCGTCATTTTTATGTTCTACGTAGTATGATATTGCATTTTGTATTTGGTATGGACCCAAGCTAATGTAGTATAGATCACTCATTGTTAGCTGAGGAAATTTAAGTTTTTCGTTGTTTTCTTGATTATCAATCAATGTATAATGAAGTTCAATATACACTGACCTTACTTAAGATAGATTGAATTCTTCAACAATATCTTTCAAACGATTTGAAACATTCATTCGAGATTTAATTATGTGAGCAATGTCCTCGTACATTTTGTCACTTACAATTAGAATTGATAGAACAAGTTCATAAATGAAAAAGCAATCAGTAGTGATTCATAATCCTTTGCTAATGTTGAATTATGTGCTGGAATCGAGAAGATTTTGAATTTCTTTTTTAATCTACCAAAAACTTGTTCAACTATCCACCGGCATTTAGTAACTGATCTTGACATATTCGTTTCGGTAGTATTAAACTGGCCAAGCCCGGGACTATAGACTTTTAAATTCTTTTCATTAGTTAAGAAATTAACGACATCGCGAAATCCTCTATCGACTAAAATAATATCCTCTTCTTGAATCGTGTTCATTACATTTGAATACCTGCTGAAGCAATCCTTCAATATAGTTGCATCATTGTGCGTGGCATCATATGGTCCCAAAACAAATAGCACCCAACCATCGCTAGAACACCCTATCATAGGTTTGACAAGTGGCATTTTCTTCTGTTTGCTCCAAAGTTGCTTTTGTCCTGCAAAATTCTTAGACTTTTGAGCTAAACAATATGTTGCATCGAATATAATGCAAGTTTTATCATCAGGAATATCAAATAATACTTTTGACATATTAGTTTTATGAGCCACAAGGACTGCGCGATCTTTACAATTTATAAACATTGGAACTAAATTCGTTAGCAAATCTTCTCTTACTAAGTTTAAATAAATACATATTGTTTTTTCGCAAACTCCAAATAAGCTAGCAATTTGATTGTTAGAAAGATCCGTACGCAATTTGCAGAGAAAGACTGCAACTTGCTTTGGTTCACAAGTTTCACTGAAGCTACAGATCTTTCTAAATTGTTCTTTATCATAGGCAAACCACGATTTAAAAATGCTATCATCAATGGAATCTAACGTGTTCAGGTCAACAACTATGATTGCATTTGGAATGTTATTGACGAAGTAGAACTTATCACTTTTATTGCGCTTTTCATCCTCGCACCCTAAACAAGTAATGGTCGGCATTGTTAAAACCAAAAACCTGAGCAAGTCCTAATCACATCAATTTGGAAAAAACAACCGGCACAACAAAATTGATTTGCAAAGAAGGTCGGAAGAAAAGTAGTCGAATCGATATGAAGTCGAATCGAAAATTCTCGCGCGCTAGCCACTCAAGCACGCACGGGAATAAAAATAAACATAAACTGAGCCAGTCTTGAAGACACTCTTTTGGGACTTTCGAGATAACTTGAGAACAACAACGCGCGGAAGTGAGACCTTAAGACTTGCGATCACCATCAATGCTTGCTCTGTGCTTTGTTTTTTCCTTCAGGCAGTAAAATAATAAGTCGAGTCGACAAAGGAACGAAGTTCGAGAAAAACTGAGAGTCAGTTGTAAGCGTATTCTAATCTGTCGCTTGCAGATTACGGTTTTTGACTCTTGAAATCGCTCGTTTCAAGACGCTCGCACTTCTCACTCTCTTGCTTTTACATCTCGCAACGTGCTCTGTACTTTTCACTTACACGCGCTTTTCCATTCTTGTTCTTGTGCGCGTGTAAATAAACGCCCTATACAGTATAACTTTGAACTTTCATATCTCTAAAACTAAATGTCACCTCAAGTTGAAACTTTTTTCTATTAATATCTTATCATAAGGAGTTGATTCGCATATGAATCGATCCCGAAATCGAGGGCCGCAAAACAGGCGAAAAACCCGTTCTTTTTACAGTCACTCTTTGAAATAGAAGAAGAGTCTTGATTTTCAAAATTCTTTTGATGTACCACAAGCAGATTTGATAACAGACGTTGATAGAAATGGAAAAGAAGAAACATCATATTATGTAAAGGAAATGGCATGCGTACATGACGGTATTACATTTGAATATAAAAGAAGCGCTGTTGAATTTTGGAAGCTTGATGATACAGGTAAGACAACATCGCTTGAAACCGTAAAACATAGATGTCGGAAAGTAAAATCTCTACGCCAGTTACGAAGATGGGAAGAACAAGTGAACAGAGGAGGGACTAGATTGGAGAAATGGAAAAGAATTTCATCATACCTGTATATCGAGTCGAAACTTTACTTCTACTTTAACGCTTGTAACGAAGCTCAACTCTTCCCGGTTCTGGATTTCGGACAGGACTCCGGCAGGTACTATTTATTACGCGAATAAATACGGTATTTAGTCAGACGCGCGGTTCTGACTAACGGTTGGAAGAGTTAGCGTTCTAATTCCGGTGTTGACGTGCTGTGTGTCGACGTAAAGAAATCCTCCGTTCCTCCTATTTGCCGAATATGCTCAGCTCCAGGGCCGTCGGGAGGAAAAGAGGAATAGATCTTACTTTACTAGTGAGGTAAATCGCTTGGAAGGATCGGAAATAAATCGGACAAGTGTTTAATTAGGTTAAAAACGATAGGAACGAGGTTTATTCAAGGATTTGATGCATGGAATCGAGGTGTTTACAATGGGTCCGCCCTGTGATTTAAATACAAGGAAAAAAGGAAAGATTAGTCAATTTACAATGGGTACGCCCTGTGATAAAATACAAGAGGAAAAGGAATATGATTAGTCCGGTTATGTCGATGTACAGGAAATACGAACTGGGTCGGAATACAGGAATATAAGATACGATGGTAATTATGTAGAATAGGGCC
>NW_011966763.1:2595-4818 GCF_000949405.1 Vollenhovia emeryi | reverse complement strand
ATCAAAATTCGGAAAAGGCCCTATTCTACATAATTACCGATACGGTTATTCGGATTTATAATAATGTACGGAAAGTACGCTACCGGATCGGAATACAGGATACCAAATAATATGGCCGGTCGGATTAATCGGAGATACAGGAAAACGCCGCCGGATTATGGAATACAGGAAACGAAAAGATTAATCACTTACGCATACAGTGTTTGAATATTATTTACGGAATGAAAAGAAACGCCAGTGTCGCGGTATTGGATGTATAATTACGAGGGACGGAAAAGAACAGAACTAAGAATAATATACCGAAAATATTAAAACACGTAATATAATACTAATATAATTTGACGCTGATGCGTACTGGAAACGATCGGAGAGGATGTTTTGTGTACGGGATCCTCTGGTCTGTAAGGAAGAAAGTGACGGGATTAATGCTACGGAACTTAATACTACAATTAATTAAATATTCTTTTCCCACCCGAATATTTGCCCCCAGAGCTCTACATCGGTCAGGAATAGGAAAAGGATTAGGTCAGAACAGGAGCACGCCGAGAAGTACCTCGTAGTGCGTAGGTTACTCCGCTCCGTCAAATCACGAGCCCCCGATGCTAAGACGGAAAACGGAGCCGGATACAGGACTGGAACACGCCCGAGCAGCGCCTCGGTATGCGTGAAATTTCAGTAATATTCGTACACCGGGAAGCACCCCGTTAAGTGTACGTTACTGCAAGAGAACATTTTTCACATTATACGGCACGTAAGAATATTGCATGCTAGCGCAGTGCGAATATAGCAATGTAGCGGCGCGATGCGACGCGATGCGGCGGAGCGCTCACGCACACTACCAGGCGCGCGGCTCACTGACGTGCTTCCGTCTAAAGGACAACGCCGATTGGATTAGATTTACTCGATGTGTACTGCTTCGTTGAGCATTGTAGAAAAAAATGGTTCAGGACTTTTCGACTCAATTTTTAGTCAGGAATAACGCTATACTATTAGTGGGCGCTATTTAATTAACACCCTGCATATTTCGAATTATATGTTTCGGAGCTCTTTCGACTGAAATGCAACAATCAATTAACAATTGTCGCACGAAGTTGAAACAAATAACGATCGCAGTCGGAACGTTCGTTCTGCGATCGTTATTTGTTTATCAACATCTTCCGTCTCCTGGAGTTCAGTCGAAAGAGCTTCGCTGTGGTAGTCACATTGCGATATCTTGTGATTTCTGTCGTGATTTATTTATATTTTAACACTTTTGTGGTGCCTGTTACGTTACATCGAATATGTCTTTCGAAATTACACGGCGCAAGCTGTTTGAGACATTGATATCAACATCTTCCGCCTCCTGGAGTTCGCGGTACCAATGTGCAGATCTTTTCATCAAAGATATGTTGTGTACAGATTCCTTGAGTACGACTTTAAAATCTGAGCTGCGAAAATATTATTCCAAAATCAAGAAAAGATGGGAGAATTGTGATCGAAACAAAGAACGTTTTATGAAAAATAATTTAAATTGGCTTGATACTATTATTACAGTTTCAATCCCAAATAACATTCCCATATCATCTCAAATAAATCGAGGTGGCCGTCCACAATAAAAAGATTTCGGATCGTGTGGCGAACGAAGCAAGAAGCGGAAAATTGTAAATATCTGTGGCGAAAATAGTACTGAGCAGTTAGTATATGCTGCCCAGAAAAGTTTATGTGCAGAAGGAAAATTCGAAGAGGCGAAACTGATGAAGGAAGGTGTTATGACGTCACCTACTCGGTCAAAAAAAATTAATGAGGCTTGGAGTGCTGCCAACAGTATTGTTAATGTCACCGCTTATACCTGTAGAAGCACTAGCTTTTATAATTGACGCTGGATTGACGAAGAATTCATATCAAATAATGCGAACTCAAGCGAAATCTCGTGGAGCGGATATTTATCCTTCTTATCACGAGACACGGTAGTGTCTCGCGCCAAGTGTAAGCGTAGCTAGTACACGCGTGCGAGACCGACCGTGTAAGTTTACGCGAGTACACGAGTTGACGGGCCCTCAGATTTTCGGATCTCAACAACGGCTGATCCGACGAAATTGAGACTGCGCTTAATCGATAGCTTGGGTACGATTTGCATAATAAAAATGTTTTTACTTTTCTCCTACGTGCTCCAGGAGTGGAGGTATTGCAATGCAAAAGTCAGATTTGTTAAATTTTGGATTAAGAAACGTTTTTGTCGTCTTC
>NW_011966763.1:0-1369 GCF_000949405.1 Vollenhovia emeryi | reverse complement strand
TTGGTCCAAGTTCTAGTTTTGAGGAATGCGTAGCCAATCAACTTGCAGCTTTTGTGGAACAGCTACATTGATTGGCTACATATTTCGCGGAATTAGAACTTGGACCAAGTACTAGCGTCATAAACACACGCCTTAATTCGCCTGAACAGATACAGAGTTCCTAAATTTCTAAACAGTTGCTATTCTTTTTATCGGTGTTTTATTATTAACTCGATTATTTTTTCCAATAAAATCTCTCGGTAAGATATGTGAGGGGCCGTAATGGTCACCCTAATAGGACCGTATGGGCACTCCGGTTCTGGCTCGGATTCGGATTCGCTCGTAGTCCAGCCTTTGGTTTGCGTGCCCTGCGAGTGTACTTCCGCGGCGGCGGTCTGCGTCGTCTGACACCTTCCCGTGCGTGGTGGAGGTCGCGGCGACGGTGGCAACGGCGAGACCGGAAAGAACAGGCGCGCTTGTATGTAGCGCGGGCTAGTGAAGCGCCGCACGCGTAGGTCCCACGGGCTTATGAAGATCCGCGGTGGTCGTGTTAAGTGAGGTGGCAAGAGCTCGATCTTATGTAGCTGCCACGGCCGGTACTCGATGCAGCGTAGGTGTGGACGGCCTCGTAGAGTCGTTGGCTCTGCTGGCGCTGGATCGTAAGTCGCCGCTCCGCTCTCTGTAGACTCTGCCGCAGCTCCGCTCTCCGTAAGCTCCGCCGACTGCTTTGGTGCCTCGTCGAATGGCACGATCTCGCTGACTGCTCTCGTGAGATCCTCGGTGTTGGTCTCGTCGCAGGAAGGCACTCCGTCTGCTGGCTCCGCTCGGGGTTGTCTCCTCGGCGTAACAACTGCTCGCGGCTTGCTGGTGCGCATGAGTCCTCGATACGTCACTGGGAATTATCTTTGGAGTCGATTCGCAGAGTTGGCTTATCTCCGCTCCCTTTTATACTGTAGTTCACCGTTTTTCAAGTCCGAGAATGTTATTGTTTTCATGCGGCTTCTAGCGGCGTCTCGTGGAGAGTTGCTCCGGGGGTGTCTCCCTCGTATTGAATGTTTTCGCGCGCGTCGCGCGCGCGGTCGCGAGTTGTATTGTGGTGGCCGTGTTGCCGTTCCGTAGGGGCGCCTACGGCCACCACAAAATCTTTAGTTTGATTTTTTAAGAAATATAACATTTTTTAATCAAAAACTAAGGTAATTATGCATAAAAGCGACTTCCTCTCCGATTTGTTTTATTTTTAAATATGTTGTTGGGGATGTCTTCCCGAGTCATTTCATATATATATATAAGGGGGGGACTCAAATAGTTTCGGAGATACAGGCTGAGAAAGGATACAAAATAATAAATATATAAATAAACAAATTCAGCCAGATATTCTTCATAATGACCC
>NW_011966762.1:19743-28761 GCF_000949405.1 Vollenhovia emeryi | reverse complement strand
GTGTGGGGGCTAGTTGAGATATATTTACAGCCCGGCTGAAGTGCCCACAATTACTTCCTTGCCGATAGCTGATAGCGAAGGCGGGAATAACTCACTCACGGTATTGGAGATATGAGAACTTTATTTGAGATCTTAGGTACACGGTAAGGTGATCAGTCTTAACCGTGACACAGGCGAGTAACGACTAACTTATTCTGTCCCGCTTGGACAGCGCCACCAACGACCATAGACTGTGTCGTGGTATAGTTAGGCAACTGCAAGTCGCCACACACTCCCCTCCGAGTACTAACGCTGGAGAGAAGGAAATACAATTTTTGGTATGACACAGGGTGTCTATCACAAATAATCGACGCTGCCAAAAATCAGAAAGAATATTGCAGGAACTTATGATACCGCTGCTTAGAACTAGTGTGAGCGCAGGAAGTATCACAGAATTATACAAAGGTACTGCTGCTTAGAACGAAAATGTAGACGCAAGATGTACAATGTAAGATGGATTAAACAATATTAAGGTACCGCTGCTTAGAACAAATATGTAGACGCAGGCTGTACATTGCGAGATCCGAAATAAAATGTAATATATATTATACCGCTGCTTAAAGACTAACGCATACGCGGATATATAACTAATTGCACATGGAATAATACAGTATCGCTGCTTAATGACTAACGCATACACAGGATGTAGATATAAACCGAAGCAAATACGCGACCGCGACCAGAATGAAAACTGCACTTAACACTAATGGCAAACGGGACATATGAATTTTTACGCGCAATACATAACCACCTATGGTGTTCGACAGCACATGCGGCAGGCGAAAGCGCCTGACCGCTCCCGGAAACCTCAGGGAATCCCGAAAGTATGTCCGCAAATTTATTATCGTGACTGACCAAGGATATTTTAACTTCTGGTACAGCCAGTAACTGTCCGGCCGACGACAACGAGGTAACGCTGTCGACCAGACGACGCTTGTGCAGGTTGACTATTAACTTATAGTGCGTCAACACGTCTGCACCGAGGATCGCAAAGGGCACGTTCGCTACGCGAAAATTCCACACGATAGGACGCCGCAAGCCTAGATCTAGAGTAAGAAGACGCTCGCCGAACGTATCAATTACAGTGTTATTTGCTGCGAAGAGTTTCAGTTCAGAAGGCGTATTTTTATCGCGCAAGGACGCTGGGAGTATTGATATCTCCGCGCCCGTATCAACCAAAAACCGTTGACCGGTAGTCTGATCGAAAACGTGAAGACGGCTTTGTTTATGTCCCAAATCCCCGACCGTCTCTTCGCGGGGAGAGCGGTTTAGTTTTCCGCCGCGTCATCTTTCCACGAGCAAGGCTTGCGGCAGGACGTGGCTTTCTTCCCGTATTTACGGTGAATGTAGCAGTAGCCTGTCTTATCATCAGACTCATCTGCCTCACCACCACGCTTAGTCTTATTACGCGTACGGGATGTGGAACGGTCGCGACGCAATTTGGCGACCGAAGTGCTCAAAGACTGGATCTGCTTAGTTAATTTATCAAACCGCTCATCGACGCTCAAAGGAGCTTTAGAGCGGGATTTTCTAGATCCTTTTTCCGGTGTCACGACCACGACAGCGGTGCTAGGACCGTTAATGTCAGCTAGCTTGTCCGCCAATTCGGCTAACTTATGTAAATCCGAACTATCAGCCGCGACTAAAAGGGCTTTATGTGCTTCGGGCAGAAGCTCAATAAACAGAGATCTCAAAACGGTATCACTGCACTGCCCGCCATTGAGCTGTTTCATTTTATTTAGCAGGTGCGAGGGTCTCTGGTCCCCCAACACCTGACCTTTAAGAAGTTGACGTAAACGGGCTTCCGGTGAAACCACGAACGCCGCGAGTATCCGATCTTTGAGCTGCGCGTACAGATTGGCCGGTGGCGGTTCCGCCGTAACTAAATCTAATACATGCGCGATTGTTTCCTCGTCGATGCCAGTAAGCAGGCAATCGGCCTTCGTACGATCGACAGTGATACCCGCTGAGCGGAAGGATGCTTCGATTTGAACGAACCATGCTTCCGGGGACCGACGCCAGAAGGGCGGAATCTTCGGCACCCGGTACGCTTCTACGCGCGCGTTTTCGTCCGGCATAATTAAACCACGCGACGCGTATCGCGAACCGAGAAAAAATGAGAAAAAAGAAAAGAAACCGAGGAGAAATACCAGGACGAGGCAAAGCATGTGCCTCACGCACTCGAAGTACCGGAAGCGGCGTAGTCCCTTGAAGGAGGTAGGGCCTGGACTCGAGGCGTAGGCGAGAGGAGGGTAGACGCGCTGTCCTGCGTCCCGCTGGCCGGCGGTGCCTGCTGGATGCGCTGCCAGGGACGTCCCTCACTGCCGATGTTGCGTGCGCGCGCCGGGGGCTGAATGCGCGACGCGTCCTGTCGATTTCGTCCTCCGCGCAACGGTATGGTCCCGTGCGCTACACAGTGTGCTGGGTGCGCCCTTAACCGGGCTCGGCCGCGACGTCGGAGATGCCTCAGAACGGGATCCCGCCGATTTGAGTCCGTACATGGAGAACGGCCGATCTTGCGTCACCCCAAAATGGCCTCCCTCGGGCGGGTAATAGGCTCGCCCGTTATTTCGGGAAGGCCGGATGATGGACTTGCTCGGGCGTCGATGTTGCCACAAATCTTGGGCAGTCCGAGGATCCTCGCGCCGGTAGGGCGTGGTTGAAGTCCTCTTCGTGCTACAGGTCAATCCCCGAACCGAGGGATGGCCTGAGCCTCGCCGTTGATCCCTTTTCCGCCGATGCGAGCGTGAACTGCGCGGATGCGCATCACGTCGGGGTCACCAATTGTGGGGGCTAGTTGAGATATATTTACAGCTCGGCTGAAGTGCCCACAATTACTTCCTTGCCGATAGCTGATAGCGAAGGCGGGAATAACTCACTCACGGTATTGGAGATATGAGAACTTTATTTGAGATCTTAGGTACACGGTAAGGTGATCAGTCTTAACCGTGACACAGGCGAGTAACGACTAACTTACTCTGTCCCGCTTGGACAGCGCCACCAACGACCATAGACTGTCGAGGTATAGATGGGCAACTGCAAGTCGCCACACACTCCCCCCCGAGTGCTAACGCTGGAGAGAAGGAAATACAATTTTTGGTATGACACAGGGTGTCTATCACAAATAATTGACGCTGCCAAAAATCACAAAGAATATTGCAGGAACTTATGATACCGCTGCTTAGAACTAGTGTGAGCGCAGGATGTATCACAGAATTATACAAAGGTACTACTACTTAGAACGAAAATGTAGACGCAAGATGTACAATGTAAGATGGATTAAACAATATTAAGGTACCGCTGCTTAGAACAACTATGTAGACGCAGGCTGTACATTGCAAGATCCGAGATAAAATATAATATATATTATACCGCTGCTTAAAGACTAACGCATACGCGGATATATAACTAATTGCACATGGAATAATACAGTATCGCTGCTTAAAGACTAACGCATACGCAGGATGTAGGTATAAACCGAAGCAAATACGCGACCGTGACCAGAATGAAAATTGCACTTAACACTAATGGCAAACGGAACATATGAATTTTTACGCGCAATACATAACCACCTGTACTTTCCCGTGTCGAGATTTTACTAGCGAGGGAATAAACGTACGGTGTTTTTGTCTAGCCTAATTTGTACCTTTTTTTTCGGGCCCGTATACGTTTTCAAGGTACCCGGTTGAACGCTTGACGAAGCAGGAGGCGTGTCTGTAGCGTCGGACGTAGACGGATTGCCAGGGGCTAGAGCGTCGTCCGGTACGAAATGAGCAGGCTTAAGACGTTCGACCGAAACGGCTGTAGGTCTGCCGTTTATCTCGATCGAGTAGACTTTGCCCGACGTCCTTTCAATTACCCTGAAGGGGCCTGAATACGGTCGCTCTAGAGGTTTTTTGACCGCGTCCTTGCGGAGGAAGACGTGCGAACAGACAGACAATTCCTTGAATCGGAAAACGCGCTTTTTATAGTGGTGTGCCACCGGTACTGGCTTCACCTGACGCATGTGCTGTCGAAAGTCATCTATAAAAATTTGGGGATCCGGTGTAAAATCCTCCTGGAGGAAAAATTCTCCCGGGATCCGTAGAACCGTGCCGTAAAGGAATTCGGCCGGGGAGGCTTTAGTGTCCATACGCACATGGGTGCGCAACCCGAGCAAAACTGTCGGGAGGACCTCCACCCAATTCGGCGTATTATGGCACATGATCGCTGCCTTAAAGGTGCGGTGCCAACGCTCGATCATGCCGTTAGCGGCGGGGTGGTAAGCTGTCGTACGAATGCGTCTGCATCCGATAAGTTTGAGAAGAGCTGCAAAGAGCCTCGAATTGTTGACCTTGATCGGTCGTTAAAATACTAGGTGCACCGAAACGAGCGACCCAATTATCAAAGAAGGCTCTGGCTATTGTCCTGGCCGTAATATCTATTAATGGAATCGCTTCTGGCCAGCGGGAAAACCTATCTATAATTGTAAGGCAATAAGTAAAGCCATTACTGGGCTGCAAGGGACCAACTATGTCCATGTGGACGTGGTCGAAACGCCCGTCAGGAGCCGCAAACTGTGCAGGCTCGAGTTTAACGTGGCGCGAGGTTTTGCACTGCTGGCAGTCAGTGCAGTTACCCGCCCAAGTCGCGACATCGCGATGTAGGTTCGGCCAGATATACCGCTGTCGGATGACGCGGTCCGTTACTTTAGCGTTCGGGTGCGCGGGGTTATGAAACAAGTCGAAAACCTGTCTTCTAAGAGATGCTGGAATGTAGGGCCTGATTGATTCCCCTGACAATTCGCAGTATAGCTCTGAGTTGGAAGAACCCCAAATGAACTTTTTTAATTTAAGCGAGGACGAGCTTGAGACTAACAAATGCTTTAATTCTTCATCCTCTTTTTGCCTAGCGGCGAGGTCTACTAATTCAAATTCGATCGGGAGGCGAAGAGCCTCGACACGAGATAAATTGTCAGCCACCACGTTCTCGGAACCTGCGAGATATTCAAACGCGGTGGTGAACTGCGCTATGTACGAGAGCTGACGTAGTTGCCTAGGAGAGGCTTTATCCGACCGTTGCTGAAAAGCGTAAACCAAAGGTTTATGGTCCGTCATGACCTTAAAGTTACGACCTTCGAGGAAATGTCTAAAAAACTTTATTGATTCATAAATCGCGGTCAATTCGCGGTCGTACGCGCTATAGTTCCTCTGCGCTGGAGTAAACTTTCTAGAGGAAAAAGCTAATGGTCTCCAACCGTCAGAGGTATACTGCTCAAGGGCCCCACCCATGGAAAAATCCGACACGACACGAGTGTCGGCCGAATTGGACGGGTGTGCTAATAACGCGGCATTAGCAAGGTCGGCTTTGGCCTTGTCAAACGCGGTTTCGGCCTCGAGAGTCCAGTTTATTTCGCGTTTATCATTTTTACGCGAGTCGGTTAAATATGTGTGTAGGGGGGCTTGTACGCGAGCGGCGTGTCGAAGGCTGCGCCTATAAAAATTTAACGCGCCCAAAAAACGACGTAGTTCCGCTACGGTCTTTGGCTTCGGGAGATCCCGTATGGCAGCCACTTTTTCCGGGGAGGGTTTCAGACCGAATTTATTTACGCGATGCCCGAGGAAGGTTAATTCTTCTACCCCGAAGACACATTTGGAAGGGTTGATAACTAACCCGTATTCCTTGAGTTTTTGAAACACCATGCTTAGATGCTTCCTATGCTCCTCCATCGAAGAGGACGCTATAAGAATATCATCTATATAAGCGAATGCGAAATCGAGATCCCGTAGGACATGATGGATGTACCGCTGAAAAGTCTGAGCGGCATTCTGCAGACCGAATGTCATGGAGACGAACTCGAAAAGACCGAACGGCGTTATAACAGCCGTCTTCGGTATATCGGCCTTTGCCATTTGAATCTGGTGGTACGCCTTGAAAAGATCAAGGGAAGAGAAAATCGATTTACCCAGTAGATTAGAGGTAAAATCGTGAAGGTACGGTATCGGATACTTATCCGGAATCGTGACGGCATTCAAACGACGATAGTCGCCGCAAAGCCGCCAGTCACCGTTACCCTTGCGGACGAGGTGGATTGGACTAGCCCAAGGACTGCTGGACGGCCTACAAATGCCTAACTCAGTCAGCCTTTTAATTTCGGCTTTCGCTGCCTTTAACTTATCGGGGGGTAACCGGCGTGGTCGTTCCGCGACGGGAGAACCGCTAGTCGCGATATGGTGTTCGACAGCACATGCGGCAGGCGAAAGCGCCTGACCGCTCCCGGAAACCTCAGGGAAAGTATGTCCGCAAATTTATTATCGTGACTGACCAATGATATTTTAGTTTCTGGTACAGCCAGTAACTGTCCGGCCGACGACAACGAGGTAACGCTGTCGACCAGACGACGCTTGTGCAGGTTGACAATTAGCTTATAGTGCGTCAACACGTCTGCACCGAGGATCGCAAAGGGCACGTTCGCTACGCGAAAATTCCACACGATAGGACGCCGCAAGCCTAGATCTAGAGTAAGAAGACGCTCGCCGAACGTATCAATTACAGTGTTATTTGCTGCGAAGAGTTTCAGTTCAGAAGGCGTATTTTTATCGCGCAAGGACGCTGGGAGTATTGATATCTCCGCGCCCGTATCAACCAAAAACCGTTGATCGGTAGTCCGATCGAAAACGTGAAGACGGTTTTGTTTGTGCCCGGAATTCCCGACCGTCTCTTCGCGGGGAGAGCGGTTTAGTTTTCCGCCGCGTCATCTTTCCACGAGCAAGGCTTGCGGCAGGACGTGGCTTTCTTCCCGTATTTACGGTGAATGTAGCAGTAGCCTGTCTTATCATCAGACTTATCTGCTTCATCACCACGCTTAGTCTTATTACGCGTACGGGATGTGGATCGTTCGCGTCGCATTTTTGCGAACGCGGTGCTCAAAGACTGGATCTGCTTAGTGAGCCTACTGATCCGCTCGTCAGTGCTCAAAGGGGCTCTAGGACGAGCACCCTTGGATTCTTTATTTGGTGCGATAACGGCGACTGCGGAACTAGGACTACTAATGTCCGCAAGTTTATCCGCGGTTTCTGCTAATTTCTGGGGGTCAGACTCGTTCATTGCGACCAAAATGGTCTTATGCGCGTCGGGTAACAACTCAAGGAAGAGAGATCTTATTACGGCAGGGCTGCATTGCCCGCCGTTGAGCTGATTCATCTGACTCAATAAGTGTGAGGGCTTCCGGTCCCCCAGTACCTGACCCTTTAACAATTGCCGTAAGCGGGCCTCCGGTGAGACCGCAAACGTCGCGAGAATCCGGTCTTTGAGCTGCTTATACAGGTTATCCGGCGGTAGGTCCGCCGTTACTAAGTCTAGGACATGCGTGATCGTCTCAGCGTCGATTCCGGTAAGCAGGCAATCGGCCTTAGTACGATCTACAGTGATACCCGCGGATCGAAAGGATGCTTCGATTTGAACGAACCATGCCTCCGGGGCCTGCCGCCAGAAGGGCGGAATCTTTGGCACCCGGTACGCTTCTACGCGCGCGTCTTCGTCTGGCATAATTAAACCACGCGACGCGTATCGCGAACCGAGACAAAATGAGAGGAAAGAAAAGAAACCGAGGAGAAATACCAGGACGAGGCAAAGCATGTGCCTCACGCACTCGAAGTACCGGAAGCGGCGTAGTCCCTTGAAGGAGGTAGGGCCTGGACTCGAGGCGTAGGCGAGAGGAGGGTAGACGCGCTGTCCTGCGTCCCGCCGGACGGCGGTGCCTGCTGGATGCGCTGCCAGGGGCGTCCCTCACTGCCGATGTTGCGTGCGCGCGCCGGGGGCTGAATGCGCAACGCGTCCTGTCGATTTCGTCCTCCGCGCAACGGTATGGTCCCGTGCGCTACACAGTGTGCTGGGTGCGCCCTTAACCGGGCTCGGCCGCGACGTCGGAGATGCCTCAGAACGGGATCCCGCCGATTTGAGTCCGTACATGGAGAACGGCCGATCTTGCGTCACCCAAAGATGGCCTCCCTCGGGCGGTAGTAGACTCGCCCGAAGTTTCGGGAAGGCCCGATAATGGACTCGCCCAGGCGTCGGTGATGCCAAAAATTTTGGGCAGTCCAAGGATCCTCGAAGCCGGTAGGGCGTGGTTGAGGACCTCTTAGTGCTACAGGTGGCCTGAGCCTCGCCGTTGATCCCTATTCCGCCGATGCGAGCGTGAAATGCGCGGATGCGCGATCACGTCGGGGTCACCAATTATGGGGGCTAGTTGAGATATATTTACAGCCCGGCTGAAGTGCCCACAATTACTTCCTTGCCGATAGCTGATAGCGAAGGCGGGAATAACTCACTCACGGTATTGGAGATATGAGAACTTTATTTGAGATCTTAGGTACACGGTAAGGTGATCAGTCTTAACCGTGACACAGGCGAGTAACGACTAACTTACTCTGTCCCGCTTGGACAGCGCCACCAACGACCATAGACTGTGTCGTGGTATAGTTAGGCAACTGCAAGTCGCCACACGTGGACGACACCTTCGTCATCTGGAACCACGGAAGGGAAACTCTACCTCAATTCCTCACTTTCATCAACTCCCAACATCCCAACATCCAATTCACAATGGAGACCGAACAGAATTCCCAAATTCCCTTCCTGGATGTCCTGGTCCGAAGGAACGAAGACGGCACCCTAAGCCACAACGTCTACCGCAAACCAACACACACGGACCGATACCTCCACGCAAACTCCCAACATCACCCCGCCCAAAAGAATTCGGTAATCAGCTCTCTAGTCCACAGAGCACTCTCCATCTCGGAACCAGCCGCCCTGAACGGAGAGCTAAACCACCTTCACCGAACCCTGACCAGGAACGGATACAGCAGCAGAAACATCAACCGTACAATCAAGAAGCTGACCAACAAGGAACCCGGCCAGAACAACACCACGACACCAGAGACAGAGATAGAGAAGATTAAGGCAGTAGTACTCCCATACGTCAGAGGGACCACGGACCGCATC
>NW_011966762.1:9614-14377 GCF_000949405.1 Vollenhovia emeryi | reverse complement strand
GTTCGGCCAATCCTGACCGTTAATCGTCTCGATTAACTGAAATAACAGGAGTAGATCATACTAAGAGACATTGTTGTAGTTAAGAGAATCGATAATCGCAAAACGGAAGATACAAGCATAGATTGTCTTATCGATTAGGTGGATACAATCATATCATTTATTTTGACTTAAACGGATAAAATATTCTTATAACTATGAGCTTAAACTAAATGAATGAAGTTGTTGTGGTTACATATTCTTGGGTTAAGCCTGTTCTTATTCTACTGACCTGGCGTCCAAGGTCGCATATTTGCCGGTTCCCAGGTCCCTTGGTACGGGGTATGTGACAATTGGAATCCTTCGACATCCCGGACAACGTACCGGTCGTTTCTCAATACGCGACTTATTTGATACGGTCCTTTAAATCGAGGAATCAACTTTTGCGAAGATCCCGGCGTATTGTCGAAATTTCGGATCATTACCTTGTCACCTACCTCGTACTTCCTAGCCCTTTTCCGTCGTTTATCGTAAGCAAGTTTGTGGCTGCCCTGAGTCTTTTGGATTTGTTCACTAGCTTTTTTGCGTAAATTCGTTAAATCACGAGATACTTCTACTTGTCCGCTGGCTTCTAACGCGTTCAATAATCCGTCTATTTCTCTTCCTCGCTGGCGCACTCCAAAAAGTAACATGCTTGGACTTTCGTTTGTGCCTTTACTAATGGTGTTATTACAAGCGAATTCGACGTCTCGAAGTACATTAAACCATTGTGTGTTTCGCTCGTCTGCTAGCTTCGCGATCATCGGTAATACGGTACGGTTATATCTTTCAACTTGACCATTCGCCTATGGTGAAGCAGTGGCAATTTTAATATGTTGAATGTCTTGATCATCCACAAACTCTTTAAACTCTCGCGAGGTGAAACAACTTCCCCTATCCGACACGATACGTAGTGGTCGGCTGTAGTATTCAAAATACGTTTGAAGGCATTTTAAAACTTCGGCGGTGCTCGTAGTTTTCGTTGCGTACAATTTCACGTATTTGGTAAATGCATCTACAACTAATAAGATGTAATGAGCCTTAGCAGATCTCGATCGCGAGCCCGGTGCTAGATGATCAATGTGGATTGTGGAGAACGGTACTTCGCCCTTTGGTATGCTATGCAGTATCCCTTCCACCCTTCCTGAATTTGGTGTAAACGCGATACATTTGAGGCAACTTCTAATGTGTTTTTCTACTTTCGCTCGAACTTCAGGAAACCAATAATTGTCAAGAATGCCTTGAACTGTCTTCTCCGTACCCACGTGACTCATTTCGTTGTGATATTTATAAATAACGCTCGATTCTAGCGATGCCGGAACGTAAAATAAAACTCGCCCATGCTGTTTCCGATAGATCAATCCATTTCTCATTTCGAATAACTTTCCTTCTGCCTGCTCTAATTGGTCTCTAATTTTTGTAATTACGGGGTCATCGGCTTGGCATAACGCGAGGTTTCGATCTAACGAATTGTCTTCTAATACTAATACCTGGCGACTCAGTGCGTCGACGTGTACCATTCGAGAGCCCGATCGATGTTCAAGAGTGTAGTCGAAGTTCTGCATTTCTAACACCCATCGTGCAATACGCGGGTTTGTTTCCTTTTTCTTCAAGGTTAAACTCAATGCCTGACAATCAGTAATGATCTTGAACTTGAGCCCGAGGAGGTACGTGCGGAATCGTCGGAGCGCGTAAATAATTGCTAGTGTCTCCAGCTCGAAGCTGTGATATCGTGACTCGATGTCGGTGGTCCGTTTCGAAAAATAGAACACTGGGTGTAATTTCCGGTCCGCTTTCCTTTGCATCAAAATTGCACCGAAACCTGTCGCGCTTGCGTCGCAATGCAGCTCTGTCTCATCGCGTGGCGAATATATACTTATGATAGGCGAATTTAGCAAATGACTCTTGAGCGCTTCGAAGGCTCGTCTCTCGCCCTCCCCAAATCGAATTCCACACCTTTTCTAATAATATCGTACAGGGGCTTGGCTATAATTGAGAAGTTCTCTATGAATTTTCGGAAGTAAGAGGTTAGCCCTAAGAAGCTTTGAACATCGCGCGTGGTTTGTGGACTCGGAAAATTTTTTACAGCTTCTAGCCCTTGCTCCGTGGGCCTGATTCCCTCAGCGCTTATGGTGTATCCTAAATAATTCAACCGCGTTTGAAAGAACAGACATTTATCCAGACGAATTTCCAAAAGATTGTCGACTAGTAGCTTAAAGACTTTATTTAAAACCTGAAAATGATGTTCGATAGTTTCTGTCGCGATCAAAAAGTCGTCGAGATATACAGATATCTCTCCTGCGTCTATTAATTCTTTAAAAATTTGTGAGACGTATCGCTGAAATTTAAGGGGAGCACCTTTAAGTCCGAAAGGCATCCTTAGATACTCGAACTGCCCGAAAGGCGTAACGAATGAGGTATACTTCACCGAGTCCTCGTGCACTTTTACGTGGAAAAATCCGTCCTTGAGGTCTAATGCCGTAAAATATTTCTTTCCCCCCAATAATTCCAACTGATCTTCTATCAAAGGGAGTGGAAAATGATCACGTGTTGTTTTCTTATTTAGCACCCTATAGTCGATACACATCCGTAGCTCTCCATTTTTTTTCTTTGTTAGCACGACCGGTGACGCGTATTCCGATGTGCTATCTCTAATTATGCCTCTGGCGAGTAACCCGTCTAATATCTCTTTTAATTTTGTCCTCTCCCAGCTCGAAAGCCTGATTGGCCTACATGAAAATGGTTTATCATCCGTAAGAGTAAGTTTAATGACGTTTTCCACCGCGGGCTTCGGTGGCCTTCGTGCCTTTAAGTAACGCGTATCTAGTAATTCATAAGCGCGTGCCTTCACCTCAGTCGAAAGATCGTTATTGATTCGCATTTCGCTCGTAATCGTGTACACGTCGTTTTTATCTAATTCAATGTTCATAATATCATAATTAGTCTCGACAGTTTCGCCCTCGCTGCTCAGCGATAGTTTTGCTATTTTCATAAAGTCACGTCCGAGGACTATCGAATTTTGCATTGTTTCGTTCGGAACGATCCGTAATTTAACGTCGTACCTCGTTTGTCGGAAAACGAGTGTCGCCTCAACGTAACCTATTATCTCCAGCCCGCTGCCGTTTATTCCTTGAAACCGATCCGACGGATCCGAATTAACCGACATGCATCCCTGCGGGACGTAACGCGATTTAACAAATGAAATGGGGCTTCCCGAGTCGACTAACGCTTCTAAATTAATAACAATATTGTCGTTTCCGATATTCATACGTAACTCAACCTTTCGTCGAAAGTCATCGTCTTCTGGCGGTCCTCTCGCTAGGCAGTGAACACCTTCGGCCGGGGTTTTACAGTCACTCGCCTTGTGACCGAGTTTCCCGCACGTGAAGCATGATCCTCTCTCTCTCTTCGGTTTCTTGCAGTCTGTCGCGATGTGCCCGACTTCGTTACAGTTGTAGCACTTCCGGGGACTCGTCTCCTTAAACTTCGGCCTCTCCTTGGTCGGTGGTTTGCTCTTCCCTGCCGTAGGCGGCTGTCGACTCCCTCTCGGTGATGGAATATTTGCAAATGCTGTTGCCATCGCATCCACCGTATGGTAACACTGTATCCGTGCTTGCGCGCGTAACTCTTGGCTCGGTATGCCCTCGATGGCGTACGCGATGATTTCCGCTTCCGGGATCGGCACTCGGTTTGCAAGGGTTATTTTGTCATGCAAGTAGTCCGTGAATGTTTCGTCCGCTTTCCATTCTCGTGCTTCGAGTTCTCGTCGTGACGCGAGAGTGTCCGACCTATGTCCGTACATCTTCCTTAATTCCCGTAAAAGATCGCTGCAACTAAGATCGACGCAATCCTGTCGGGAGTGATACCACTTGAGAGCCTTTCCGGACAATCGGCTACATAATAGTGCTTTCGCCTGGTGCTCATCCAGTCCGTAAGAGGAGAGCAGCTTCTTTGCCTGTTTCTCCCAATGGTCGAAATCAAGAGAGACGCCACCAAATTCGCCGATCAGATCCTTAAGATCCTGCCATTTTCTTATACAAGCTCGAGTCGGCGCGTTCTCTCCTGGTCGGGGCGACATCCTTAGTAATTCGAGCTCTCTTCTTAGTAGCTCGGCTTCACGCGTAGCCAAATCCTTTTCCCTGCGTAGGAGTTCGACTTCTCGAATGAACGGGGCGACGGCTTCCGCTCTCGATTCTCTATCGGCTTCACTAGTTTGTGAGTTTTGCCTCTCGTCCAGTGTGTGCCCGGTTAATCCTAGTTCTTCCGGTGGCACCCCCGCTTCTAATAACCGATCCAGCATCTCGTTCTTCGTGCCCGATGCTGGCAAGTTCCTGCTTTGTAACTTCTCCTTAAGTTCTGCGACCTTAAGTGTGCTTGACATACTGATAATCGCGGATCTCAACTTAATTTCCCGAGATCTTCTTCACCGATCGACCTCCCAACACGAACGCGATCGTACATAAACTGTGGGCTGACGACAACTTCACTTAGAACGGTCAATCGTAGCGTTCACATAAATACACGGACAGTAACTTAAAAAGTCCACGTAGTGTTCACATAGGGCCAGTACATAAGTGTACATAAACGCAATACGTAACACGTAAGCGACCCTCTCCCGGACTCGCGCGCGGTGCACTCCCGTAAGGCCGTATCGACGGAACGCAGCGTGCAATCCGTCGCTTCCAGTCCAGTCCTCGTTGCTTTCCAACTATGTTCCCGTTACCACGCAGTCGCATCCCACTTCTGAC
>NW_011966762.1:3974-7984 GCF_000949405.1 Vollenhovia emeryi | reverse complement strand
TATGTGTTAGGTGTGTACAGATTCTAATCAAAACCAAAATAAAGGAAATATAAGCTTTCTAATACTCACACGGTCGAATCCCAAAGAACATTATCAAATGCTTCATTAGATGATAAAACTTTCATGCCATCTAATTCTTCAAATTCGGAATATCTGTCTACTTCTTTGTACATTTCTTGAGATAATTCCTGTTCACTTGACATCTTGCTTCTACATATAATATTTAACCACTTACTTTTTTCACAACTTTCTGTTTCTCTGAACTTTTTTCTGTTCCGTCTTTCGCGAACTTGTAATAAAAATCAATAACAATTCGTTATTCTGTTTTTCTATTTATTCATCACATAGCAACATTCTAATATCATGAAACTATAATTAAATCATAAATCGATTACAAGAAACTAATTAATATAATAAACCGTGAAATTGGTTTTGTTTTCATGAACTGGAATACGTATACAGAGTGGGATATTTAATTTTATAATCTAAATTATCTCTCTGAGGGATGGCAACTACCTAAGCGGATACGCTTGTAAAACTACTAAGAAACGAATGATTCTGAATATCTTTTTTGGGATGAGTTCCTACAACAATATTCTTTGATAGGATCCAAAAATGGGGCAAACGTAATATACCAGGAAGACAAATAAAAACTGAAAAAGGGACTGGAATTACCCCGTCTGTGGTTAAACACATTACAACAATACATCTGTTAAGAAAATCAGTTACACTATCATATATTAGATGAATAATTTATCTTTTCACGTGTTAGATGGTTTCAGAAGTATTACAAAAATGACCTAATAGTTTATGATGGAAAAAGAATTGATTACACGATTGTTTTTTAATTTTGAGATTAAAAACTTCAAAAATAATTTTTTTTTCACGCAGATCGTAAACAGGTGTGAGCTGATAATTCTTGTATGGTGGTTTCTATAGAATTCTAGAAAGGACAGCAGTTTACAAAATGCCATTCTCATTGACCAGATGTAAAGATATTGAGATGACTGAATTTACCCCACAAACTAAAATTAGTCCGTTTTCTCCTATGCAATGATAAAAATATATTTCCAACTGTCACGTCCAGCGCACATTTTTCGCTGACGTGGTTAGTAACGGTAGTAATTGCCCACCCGATAGGTATCACTGGCGCGGCGCGGCTACTAGCACGCGCGCAACACGTGATTAGCAGATATTCGCTCTCCTTCTTTTCCAAGTTAACGATAGAATTAAGCGATTAATTGACGATAGCCGAGGCAGCCACTATAACAGACGAGTCCTTGGCGCCTCCGCTCTCGTCCCAAATTAATAAAAAGTTAATAATAACGAATAATAAGCTAACATCGACGATTTCCGTGGAAGGAGTGAACTCCACGGGAACCGTCGATCACAGCCGCGTGCGAGGGCGCTGTGCGCCTCCACCGGTAGCCACAATGGCAATCAGGACCAGTAAAAATCGCTGTAAATGAGAGAAATATAGCAATTATAGAAATTCCGGCGAAGCTTCTAGAAGGTTCGATGCCTACGTGACTCGACGCGATATAGCGGAACTCTAGGGAGAAAAACAAGGGATCGGTATGCGGATTAATTGATCGGCGGCGCGCGGCAAATTTAAAGTTTGAAAAACGGGATAAGGATGAACGGAGGCCCCTTGCCAAGGTGACCAGAGCTCAAATTGTTTAGAGCACCGGAAGGTGCCATAATTAGCACTTTAAAGAAAAATTCCGAACGGCCCCCGCTCATCACCACTTCCGCACTTGCCCTACAACCTAACAGTATATAAGCGGGCCGTCGGAGCCCCGAATTCGTAGTACGTTTTCCAACGTTCAGCAGGCCGAAGCTCTGCCCGAGAGACAAGCCTCAATACAGAAGGAAATAAGTAAGGAAGGCAAAGCTCTGCCTGAGAATAAGCCGGGGAGATAAATCTCTACCGTAGACGGTGTAAGTGAGAGTGCGATAACCGGAGTGAAAGTAAGTGAACTAACACAGTGACACTTAACCATAAATTAATATCCTGCCCCATCGAGGTAACAATTAATTACTATCCGCGGAATACCTTGTTGTCCGGTAGTAATACTCAACCCCACCTCCTCGGCGACGAAAACTGTGACACCTCCACCCTTCGGATGCGCGCTCGCTGCCGGGCGTTCTTCTGATCCATCTGCCACCTCGGTTGCGCGCTCTCCACAGGGCGTTCTTCCAATCTTGCCTCCACCTTTCGGATGCGCGCTCGCTGCCGGGCGTTCCTCCGATCCGTCTACCACCTTGGATGCGCGCTCTCCACAGGGCGTTCTTCTGAGCTTCCTCCACCTTCGAATGCGTGCTCTTGCACAGGGCGTTCTTCGTTGGAACCGATTCACCAGCCCGGCATTCAGCCCCCGGGTCCTATCTAAATCACGTACACCCTCGCCTCTTCTTCTCTTTCCTGACGCCTCGTGCCTTCTGTTTTGCTGTTTCTTTTTCGCCGTCGTCTCCGTTCCCCGAGTCAGACCCCACAAAAGAAAAAGGGGACTCATCCAGACAATCATGACAATTTTTCCATCTCTCATTGCTACCGACAATTTAACAGGGTCCCCTCGCTGTTAGGGAAACCTCGAATGGGCACCTGGCACACGGGGAAGTCAAACCATCAAACAATGTTGTTACAGATGTACGTTTTGGTTGTTCCGAACAGACGGTGAGCCAGTAAGGCATGCAAATGAGCAATTACTCGGGCCACGGTAGCCCCGGCAAATCATGCCACTAATCAAGTTCCTTTTCCTTTTCTTTTCTTTATAAAAACCCGCTATAGCGGACAGGGACGATTTCGTTCCCTAATAGATTTTGTTTTCTTTCCTCTCTTAGTTATTCGCAATACTGTTCAAGTTCTTGTTTCATGGTAGTTACAAGGTAGTTAAAGTGGATATAGCGTTGCAATGGAGTACAATGATGATAGCAACGCAAATAAATCCCAGTGATTAATGGCACGCTACTGAGTACTCCCATAAAAGCCAATGCTTTCCACCCACGAGTAGAGGAAACGGGAGGAGAAACACTACACAACTCCGTGCAATTCCGTGTGTGCCAGAGCAGGACACCGTTACCTCCCCTCCCCACTAATTAACTTGTGCGATTAACAACTTAACCATGAGTGCCTTCCGCAGGAAGCCCGATCATGGGCCGGTCCCGCCACTCGGGGCGGCAGCGCCAATTAAGGCGCCTGGTAAGAGCACACCACCAGGTGCGGGTGTTTGACCCGCGGGTTTTCGAGGTGTGCCCCCGTACCGCTCCTGTACCCAAACCCCGGGAGAAACACCACCCGCCACCTCTTCCTCAGCACCCTCAGCCTCCTCCTCCTCAGAAGCTTCCTCCCCCGTACCCTCAGCCTCCTCCTCCTCAGAAGCCTCCTCCCCCGTACCGTCAGCCTCCTCAGAAGCTTCCTCCCCCACGTACCGAGAACCTCCAAGCACCTCCTGTCCGCCCACCCCCGCCTACCTCCGGCGAGCACTGCCCTCAGCGAGTGTGGAGGCCGCGGCCTCCTATTACCCCTCCACCACGGGCACCTCTGGCCGCGATCCCCGGCCCAGCACCTTCGCTCGCGTCAAAGGAGCCGGCGATAGCCCGGGCACCGACTGCTCGTCCGCGGGTGATCTCGGACGTACCACTTCAGCGGAGGATAAAAATTATCCGCCCTCGCGTCGACACCCCCAAAAGGGGGCGGAATATGCCCTTGTTATAGGCCTCTTCCCCTTTGTATACATCCTGTACATACTCATGTAAATAAAACAAGCATACAGACCACACTCACACACACTCATTTATACACCCACACATGCGCACACTGAAAATTCTAACTTCCTCTCCCTTCTCTGCCTTTCCTCTTCTCGTCAGAGGATTTCTGACGTCCCCGCGCAAGAAAATAAAACGCGGGACGTAACACAACAAAAATTTATTTTTAAAATGGTTATAACGCGTACACAACAGGTTTCTTATTTTGTATTTATCATAATATATATTTTAATATTACTGTA
>NW_011966762.1:0-2003 GCF_000949405.1 Vollenhovia emeryi | reverse complement strand
TACAATTAGGTCTTAACCGTAATTCATGAGGAGGAAGAGATGATGGAGACAAACTATTTAAATATTCTGGCAATAAAGATTCACCAATATCACCGTTATCTCCGCAGTTTACAGCACTATCTACACTTGTATAAATTCGTTCTTTTGTTATATTTAATAATTCAACAACTCGTTTATTAATTTCATCTACATCGATATTTCTTGCTGAAAGTATCGCACATTTAGCCATTTTATTAAAATCTTTTTTTCGTATTAAGTCGCCATATATATCTGTGACAATATCTGCATCAGACGATGCTATACAACATTCTGGAATTTTTATATTATCATTAGAATCATTTAACATTCCATCACCCATATTTAATAAAAATTTTGCGAAATCAATTTCTTCTGGAAGAACTCGCATATTTTCCGTTAAAGAAAAATTTATAAAATGTTTCCAGGTGGTACTAAACTTAATGGAAAGATTTACAATTTCACTTCGAGTACCTCGTACTTTAATTGGAAGAAGTTGTCTGAAGTCACCACCCAATATGACAATTTTTCCACCAAAGGGTAAATCATTACCTATAATGTCACGTAACGTGCGATCCATAATATCTAGAGCATATCGTGGTGCCGTCGGTGCTTCATCCCAAATAAAAATCTCTACTTGTTTTAAATATTGAGCTTCCTTGGATTGAATTTTAATGACAGATGATGAATCAGCAAATAATGGAACTGGTAATCCAAAAGTTTTATGGACTGTCTTCCCAGCGGGAAGTAACGTTGCTGCGATACCTGTGAAAGCCATTGTACATACGCGTTTATTTCGTACTTTAGCTAAATAATAAATAGTTGTATATATGAACGTTTTACCTGATCCACCTGGACCATCAATATAAAAACAATTACCATTATCATTATTATTATCTAATCTATATAATATTAAATCAACTATTTCTTTTTGCTTTTTATTTAATTGATCATATTGTTTGGTACCAATCTCTATAGCTTGTTCAAGAATCATACAATCCTCCTCTTCGTTATTTCCTATTATTTGTTCCATTTGTGGAAAATCAACGAAACTTTTACCTTCTGCAGAAAGCATAGTACCGATTCGTTCATAAGTTTTCTTTTGTCCTTGTAATATACCAAAATGTCGTGTATAATCTTCTGACATTGCTACCTTATAACTTTCCCAGAGTTCTTCAGGATGTAACGGCTGACAATGCAATAAAATACGTACAAATAATTTACGAAGTTGTTGTGGCATCATCCACCCGACAGCTTCATTCATAGCTCGTTTCCATTCATCATCATCCTCAATCAGACCTAAAGCTAAACATGTTTCCAAAAACGATTGATAAGTTTCTCCATTTACAGTTCTTAAATCGACAAAACTTGTGGCTCCTTTAACAGTAAGTAACAATAATCGTAAATGAAATAATTCTGTTTGTGTTGGACTAACAGAATACATTCGACCTATGCAATTATAATAATTGCTGCGCTTGATCCAATGTGGTACATTTCTACCATTAACTTTTTCTTTCTTAAAAGTATAATACTGTGGAATTTCTGTATATAAATATTTTCTCGCATTGACATCACGTAAATTCAATGCAAAATAATCTATCAACATAGTAACTTGATTTAAAGCGGAAATCATAGCATCTTCAATAGATTCATTTTCAATTATTACATTTTGTTCATTAGGTAGATGAACAGGCAAACGTATTATAGCGTGACTTTTATCTTGTAATTTTTTACCAAGTATACGCCAGCTAGCTTCTACAGGCCCAACGTAACGAGCTTCGATATAATCACGTATCTCATCATGATCAATAATTACATTTTCTGTTATTGGTTCAATTGTTATAGCGGCAGCATCATGACCTTTGTAAATATATTTATACAAATATTTAACTGATTTAATACTGGAAACTATTTCGACATTGATATGACAATTAAATGTAATTGATAATATAGGACAATACGGAACAACATGACGATTATCAACTATA